>NC_056745.1:913605510-913783010 GCF_019279795.1 Protopterus annectens | reverse complement strand
CCATGGAAGCAAAAGAAAAGTATAATTAAGGGGCAATGTATAAGAGCAGCCCGGATGACATTGGACTATTCGGAGATGGTTAAAGAAATTGACCATATAGAAAACATGTTTAGAGAAAGGGGATACCCCAATGAACTTATTAGTGATGTTACAGGGTATGTTAAAAGAGAATGGGGGGAAAAAGCATAAACCCTTATTGGGTGTGGATATGGAGCTGAATGAAGAGACTACTAATAGTAATCAAAACAATAAGAAATATAACAGGGCCTGTATATTGGGGTTTAACCCTTATGTAAAGGAGGTCAAAAGTATTATACATAAAAATTGGAATATTTTGCGGTGTGGTGAGGGGGTGCATAATAAATTGGGAAATGAACCCCTCTTTGTATACAAAACTGGAAAGAATTTAAAAAGGAAAATCCAAAATAGTGATAGAAATAACTATACAAATTCTATAGGTACAAGAAAATGTGGACACTGTAATCAGTGTTGTGCCATATATGAGGAGCACACCCGCACTATAGATATCAATAAAACAACAGTAAGGTTCAAAAAGGGCAACTGTCAAACCCAGTTTGTGATTTATTTAGCCATCTGTACAAAATGTCTGTGTTTCTACGTAGGAAAAACTGAGAGGAGGTTAAGAAACCGAATATATGACCATCTTTATTGTATAAGAAAGCAAGATACTAATAACGCCCTATATAGGCATATTAGGGATAGTGAGACTTGTAACACTTTCAAGTTTGCAATTGTAGACTGTGTAAAGATTAATCCTAGAGGAGGTGACATGAAAGGTATATTGGGGGAAAGAGAAGTGAAGTGACAAATATTATTAAATGCAGTCACTTACCCCGGATTAAATTATTGTATTCCCACCAAGCCTCTGTTAAGGGCCTAGAATGGGTAAGAAAAAAGTAATATTAATAGTAGGGTAGGTGTTGTTCCAAGCTGATTATACTCATTGAGCTACAAGTTTCCCACAGTTTTGTGTGTTTATTGTGAGTCTATAATGTAATTTTATTATTGAATATTATGAATTTTACATCATGCGTAAACAGTAATATAACTGTTTAGTTATTTTACTATGTATTTTCATGATTTTAAATGGTTGTTGGGTTATGAGAATCCATGTCAGGATGAGTCATTCAGTATCCATGAAATTAATATTCATGAGATCAAATTGGTGTATCACAGGATTGGATAATTTGAATTAATTAGTACTATTTAAAGGCTGTTAGTTTGAGAAATGGTGTTCTGAAGAAGTCTATGGAGGATAGATGAAAGCGCTTAATCTGATGTACCAATAAATGACAGTTTTGGTATTTTCTGTCTCTTTCCTTGGAACCGGACACTCATTTTTCATCAGTTATATCGTATTTATTGACTGGCAACTGTTGTGAATGTATATATATATATATATATATATATATATATATATATATATATATATATATATATATATGTGTGTGTGTGTGTGTGTGTGTGTGTGTGTGTATATATATATATATATATATATATATATATATATATATATATATATATATATATATATATATATATATATATATATATATATATATATATATATATGTATATATGTATATATAGATATACATACATACATACATACACACACAAAACTGCATGCCTCCATCTGTGATAGTGATTGATCATTTGCCTCTTGAAATATTTTAATTTTAGATAAATAGAATACTTGACAAAAAAAACTCAAGTTTTTATCTCAGTGAGTTGTCTCTTTATTAAAAGCACTGCACTCATTACTGGTTACATGTTTGGTATGTGTCAGCATTAGCACTGTTGACTAATTGCATACTTTGCCAAGTTAATAATAAAGAAGTGTAACATGCCAGATTTTTAGAAAATAAGGACAATTATCAGCCATGACCCAGGAGTGCTTTAATATTTTTTTTTGTAATACTGGCAAGTTAACCCCAATAAAACAATAAGGACAGGAAGTAAAACTGCAAAGCTGATGAATATCAGTACAGTTTTAATCTGAAAGTTTGTAGTGAACTGGAAATCATGATTATCATCACAAATGCAAGACCTTAGGGACCTTCATATGTACTTCAACCAAATAATACTAAAAGAATGGCTACATTTATCACACAAGAAATACCAAGATTATGGAATAAGTTCTCTCTTGCAGTCATAAGGGTTGGGCACCCCTGAGGCATTTAAAACAACCCTTAATATTATGTAGGCCTAAGAAATTTTAATATCGGCATAATGGAGGTTAAATTTCTTAATAGTATTTTGGGCCTAAAATGCAGACATAGCAAACTATGAATTCTAAGTTTAAAAATCTGTCTTTGGAATTCTATCTGTAGAATTCTACGTCAGAATTTTGTCTGTAGAATCATATGTGCATACTTCTTTCTGTATCCTTTAATATTCTGCCTGCAGAGTTCTATGTCTAATGGTCTTTGTTCAGAATGCCACCTAATGTTATGTTTATTTTGCATACAACTTGGGAAATTTATTTTTAGAATTATATCTATACAATTAAATTTTTAGGATTTTGTATGCAGAATCCTAAACTTTGAACTGCATCTTTAGAATTATGTGTTTATAATTTAATCTGAATTGTTCTGTCTGTAGAATTGTGTGTTTAGAATTCTGTCTATATAATTATTTGATTAGAACTGTACATGTATAATTCTGTCAGTAGGACTCTGTGTTTGGAATTCTTTCTCTAAATTCTGTTTTTAGCATTCTTCCATAGAATTCTACCTGTAGACTGCTTCATCTTGAATTCTATGTCTATAAAGTGTTGTGTTTGGAGTTTTATATTTGCAATTATTTGTATAAATCTTTATGTGTTTAGAATTCTATCTATGGAACTCTGTATTTAGAAATGTATTGGTAGATTTCTCTATTTAGAAGGTGCCTGCTTAGAATTCTCTAGTTATAATTCTATGTCTGGATTTCAGTATTTAGTCTGTAAAATATGTGTTTAGATTTCTGTCTCGAGACTCCCAGCATTGGAATACTGAGTTTACAATTTTTTTTCTGCAAAATTGTATCAATAGAATTCTGCATTTAGAAATCAAGCTGCCAAATTCTGCACTTAGAATTCCATCTATAGAATTCTGTGTTTAGAATATTATTTGAAGAATCCAGCCTTAGGAAATGTATGTGATGATTGATTTGTTTAGAATTCTGTCTGTAGTATTCTGTGTTTGAAACTCTATTCACTGAATTCTGTATGTTGAAATCTGTTTGTAGAATTTATTTATTATTTATTATACAGACATAATTATAAACACTGAAATTCAATGATAAAATTCTGTAGATAGAATCCTAAGCGCTGCTTCTTAAAAAATAAATCTTCAGGTAGAATTCTCTAGTTAGAATTACACAGACAGAATTCAAATTAATGTAATCCAGAAAGGGTAAATGCCAGTGTGGGAGACAGATTTCCCCATAGAGACCACCACAGTAAGTGCATTTTTTGCTTAGGTGCTTCTCATGACCATGCGTCTTGTTCTGTTTGTCAGGCATTTGTTCTGAAAACTCTTAGCAGTAGACTTTCTTCCCTTTCCTTGTATCTTGAGAACCAGCATCTTAGGCTACTCCCTAAAGATACTATGGAAGGAATCTCCCTCACTGAGGGTCAGCCATTACAGAAGATGAAGGTGAAAAAGGTACGACCAGAATCTTCTGCTATCCAGCCTCTGCTAGGTGTTTCTCCTGAGGTCGTTATGAACCTGGAGGCTCACCCGGCTGCATTGTCGGATTTCTCTGCCGTGACCGAGTTGGCGGCTGGTGAGGATCTGATTGGCAGCATGTCCAAAGAGGCTTTGCAGGCATCTGTCTTGGATGTTCTGAGGGAACCACTGTTCATTTTTTCTGAGGGGCCTAGGGGAGTTCCTCAGTTAATAGTTGAGGAAAAAGTTCCTGCTATGGTTCTCCACTGTTGTTCTGGATTTGAGCCTTCTTAGGATGTTCCCTTAAAAAAGAAACAAAAATGTAAACATGTTTCTGCTGCTTCTGGGATTCGCAAAGTGGGTGGCAGGCTTTTACTCAGAGGTTATTGTTTGCCTTAATGTCCTTAAAGCCTCCTTATAGGGTTTCAGTTCCCACTCCTCCTTGGTCCTCTACTCCTATTAAAAAGCTTAGAGACCAGGATTCTTTTGAGGATGAATCGGATTCTGTTGACGAATCCCTAACTTATTCTACTCAAACTCCTTCTCCTTTTCCTTTGGACTATGGATGAGAGGAAGCGGAATCTATTAGTCCTGATGTTCCTCTGGAGGAAATTTCCTTTGGGGGAATGCTCTGTCTAGGATGATGGACTTTTTTCAGTGGGATTGTACTCAGGTCTCTGATGTCCATAAGCGGTACTATGAGTTGTTGCAGTTGGACTCTCCTAAACCTGCAGCTATTCCTCCTGTCATAGATGCTTTACTGGATGCTTTCTCCAATGGCTCTCAGGCACCTGATTCTCTCACCTCTGCTCCCAAGAAGACTGATAGGTTTTATAGGGTTACTGAGGATTGTTCTTTTTTATAAAAATGTCCTGCTTCTCCCCCTTTGGAAGTGTCTGTAGCCTATGATAAGCCATCTCAATTGCTTCCTTCATCCAAGTTATTGCCTTCTGACAAGGACAGCAGAACTATGGACAGGCTGGTCAAAAAGGTTTACACTTCTGCTACCCTAGCTTTTAGGGCTATTAATTATCAGACCCATATGTCTAGGTATGTGTTGGCTCTTCTTTCAGGCCTGTCAACTTATTTATGATTTTCCAGACTCTGAGGATAAAACTTCTGTTCTTTCCTTGCTAGGGACTTCCTCTCAAGTTGTTTGTCATTCTATTAAATGTAGTTATGATGCAGCAGATGCCTCTTCTAGGGCTGCTGTTTTTGGTTCAGTTATGAGGAGGTATTTTTTGGCTTAGACTTACCTGATGATATTAAAGCTAAGTTGATGTATGCTCCTCTGGATTCTAATCTTTTGTTTGGGGAAGCTGCTGCTGGTTTGTTTAAGTCCCTTCAGGATAAGGGTAAGGCCTTATGGGAACTTAAACATGTATTAGTTTCTCCTGTGCCTAAATTTCAGAGACACTACCCTGCTACCTTTGTTTATGGGGAATCCTGTCCTTCTACTAAAGGTAAGAAGAGTGGCAAACAGATTCTTCCTGCTAAGGCTACCCAATGTTTGGGGAGTATGAAGCCTTCCTTTCTGGAAATACCAGGTGCTGTGTGACTATCCTTCCCTTCCCAGCCACATTCCTCTTTCTCTTCACCTTTCTCTTTCTCATCCAGTTTGGCTTCAGATCACTCAGGATTCTTGGGTTCTGTTGATCATTTGTCAAGGGTACTTCATGGTGTGGAAATCCTGTCTTCCATTTATCGGCATTCCTCAACCTCCTCAGAAATATTTTCCCTTTTTACCACAGGTTCTTCAAGATCTCTTGTCTCAGGGTAGTATTCAAGAGATGCCTGTGTCCCAAAGGGGGAAAGGATTCTCCTGACTGTTTCTAGTGCCCAGAAGAGGGCACTTGGAGACCTATTCTAGACCTCTCTCATCTAAACACTTTTCTAAATGTACCTTCCTTTCAGATATTGTACCTTCAGATTCTGTTTCCTCTCTAGCTCCCTCAGATCTATATGGTGTCTCTGGATCTCAAGGATGCTTATCTCCATAAGGATGCTTATCTCCATATTCTGATCCATGCTCTTTTCAGAAATGTTTTGTGTTTCTCTGTTGCTTTCTGGCATTTTCAGTTCTGTGCTTTGTTCTTTGGCCTTTCTACTGCCCCAAGGGTGTTCAGCAAATGCTTTCCTCCTGTGATTGCCTTTTACAGATTTCAAAGAATCCAAATATTGGATGACCTGTTGATTCAGATGTCCTCTTCAGAGACCTTTTTGCAAAATCTTCATTTTGCTGTATCTTTACTTCAAAGCCTGAGGTTCACTATACATTTCAAAAGGTCTTCTCTGACTCCTTCTCAGGATCATATTTTTCTGGGTTGCAGGATTCAGACTGTGCCAGTGCTTGCATCACTACCCCCTCCAAAGGCCTTAACTCTCATTTCTTTCTTTCATACTCTTCTTCCCCTGTCATCCATTACTGTCAGGGAGTTTTTAAGAGTTCTGGGTTTCATGGCATCCAGCATTCCCATGCGCCCTCTGGCCAAACTTCATATGAGAAGGTTTCAGTGGTTTCTGAAGTCAGTGTGGCTTCAACATGCTCACCCTCTAGATTTTGTAATTCCACCTCTTCCTTGCCTCAGACAGAGACTTATCTGGTGGATTCAGCGGTTGTCTCTGAATCCAGGAATCCCTTTTCACCCCCCTCTTCCCTCTCAGGAATTGTTCTCAGACATCTCAGGAGGGGTGACTTTTGGCACCCTAAAGGTACAGGGGGTGTGGTCGCCTTGTCAGCAGAAGGAGTACATCAATGTCAAACAGATGAAAGCACTTCTGATGGCTCTTCAGGATTTTCAGTCTCTCTTTTCTCCAGGGCCTCTCAAGGTATTCACAGAACATACCACAGTGATGTGGTATATCAACAAACAGGAAGGAATGAGATCTTATATTCTTTGTTGGTTGGCAATTCTGATATGCGATCTTGCTGTCAAGTGACTCTTTAGGCAGTTTATATCTCTTCCATTCAGAACATTGTGGCAGACACTCTGAGCAGGCCCTTAACTCAGTCTCAAGAATGGATGCTTCATATGGATGTGTTTCTGAACATTATCCACCAGTGGGGTACTCCTCAAGTAGATCTTTTTGCCTCCCCTCTGAACAGACATATTCCTCAATTTTGTGCCAGAGTCCCAGGTCCTCTGGTATGGAATGTGGATGCCCTCTTACTCTCTTGGAAGGGGATATTTCTTTATGCATTCTCTCCCCTTCCTTTCATTCTGAAAGTCCTGTTTAAAATTCAGCAGGATCTAATCACACAAGACAAGGGATCTCCTATCCATCCCCACATATCCACACTTCAACTGACACTGTGGGTGATAGGATTTTGATTCATCATAGACACCTTTTTTCTGAGGATGTGCTGTAAGTCCTGCAGGAGGCCAAGAAACCTATGACTAGAAAATCCTACTTATCCAAACAGAAGATGTTTTCTTTTTGGTGTTTCTCTCGTAACCTGAACCCACTTACTGTGAATGCGCCTTTGGTTTTCTCTTATTGGTGTGAGTTGCTCAATGCTGGTTTGGCCTATTCTTCTATTAAGGCCCACTTATCAGCTATCTCTGCTTGTCTGCCTTTTTCTCCTCCTTTAGCTGCTAGATTTGAGGTGAAACAATTTCTTAAAGGTGTCCTTAATGTTAGACCTCACAGGAAGCCTGTTCCTCCTCCCTGGGATCTGCATTTTGTTTTGGAGAAGTTGACTCAGGCTCCCTTTGAGCATGCAGCTTCAGCTCCCTTGCACCATTGTTCCTGGAAGACTGTTCTTTTGTTACCACTTACTTCTGCCAGATGGGTGTCTGAGTTGCAGGCCCTTATGGCTTGTCCTCCTTTTTTGATTTTTCATGAGGACAGAGTGTTCTTGTGCACTAACCCTTCTTTTATGCCGAAGGTGTTTAATGAGCTACCTCTTAATCAGTCTATTAATCTGCTTACTTTTTTACCCTGTCTGCAAACTGACAGTGAGAGGGTGCTGCATACTTTGGACATGCATAGGCAACTTAGAATTTATTTGGATATGACTAAAGCAATTAGAAAATCTGATCAGTTATTTGTTTCTTTTCATCCTAGATCTTTGTGGCTTGCTGTACCTAAGCAAACTATTTATTCTTGGATTTCTAAGGATATTTCCGTTTGTTACACTTTTCATGGCAAGAGCCTTCCTTTTTCAATTAAGGCTCATTCTACTAGAAATGCGGCTTCTTCTGGTGCTTTTTCCAAAGGCTTGGATATTAATTCTGTTCTTGAAGCAGCTACCTGGACTTCTGTGCACACCTTTACCAAACACTACAAGTTGGAAGATATCTCCAGAGCTAGAGCTGGTTTTGCTAGTTCAGTTCTTTATGTTTTTTAAGGAATTCTTCTGCCCATTTCTCCTCCCTAGTTATCTATTGAGTTTTGGTGCTCTTCCATGAAGTTAAGAAAACTGCAGCAGTGAATGCAAGGACATAGTATAGTTGTGTAAAATCTTACCATAATGGTAGATGTCCTTGCCTTCACTGCTGCAGTATTTGCTTGCTCCCTCCATGCCCCTAGTTCTTTACCTTCCTGGATGTACACATTACCTTTTGGGTTCCTTGGACTGGTGTTCCTCCTGGAGCAATCAGTTTTGTTTTTGCTAAGCCTGAACATCACCTTTATGCCCTATGTTAATTACACAGGGAGCATATGGTGACACTTGGCATACCTTTTAAATTCAGATATCTTTGGAAGACTGGCCGACATTGGGCTTCTGCTGCAGAGAATCCCGTATAGTTAAGAATACTGTAGCAGCAAAGGCAAGGACATCTACTGTTATGGTAAGATTTTATACGACTGTACTATGTCTTTGCCTTCACTGCTGCAGTATTTTTAACAAGATAAGAGAGTGCCAAAGCTCACTGAAGAACTAACTTGTTGAACACAGCTTAGCAAAGTTAAACTCATTGATCACTGTTGGAAATCACCACTAATGTGGTTTCTAAGAGTACACTGGCCTACTAGCGGTGATTCATTTCATTTGAAAGATTTCTCCCCTTCTTTTTAACTGTGGAATGGATATATATATATATATATATATATATATATATATATATATATATATATATATATATATATATACACTTGCCTCACACATGGGTATACAGTGTGGCTTGCCCCATGCAAAATGCTTGCATTTATTTTTTCATGGAGTTGATTTCTGTCTGTAAAATTCTGTTAATAATTCTGTCTGCAAAAGTACAGATGCAGAATTCTGTCTGTAGAATTTATAATTTTGCCCATGTCTTGAATTCAGTTTTTTAGATTTTATTTTTGGCAGAACGTTGAGTTTAGAATTCTGTCTGTTAAATTTTGTGTCCATATTCAGAATTTCCTTTATAATATTCTGCTTTTAGAATTCTGGGTGTAGAATTCTATAAATAGAATTGTATCCGTATCACCAGGTATGTTTAGAATTTTATTTGTAGTCTTTCTTCTTCTTTCGGCTTTTCCCGGTTAGGGGTCACCACAGCGGATCACCTTGTCCGCACATTGAATGGCAGTGGAGTTTTACGGTGTCGAGTTGCCAGCCCGGCGCCCAACCTTCCACAGAAGGCACACTCATATGCACACCTAGGGCCAATTTAGAGTGTCCAATCCACCTGCAGCATGTCTTTGGGATGTGGGAGGAAACCGGAGCACCCGGAGGAAACCCACGCGACCACAGGGAGGACATGCAGACTCCGCACAGAAGGCACCCCAGCCGAGGATCGAACCGGAGAACCTCTTGCTGTGAGGCAGCAATGCTAACCACTGCACCACCGTGGCCGCCCTAGAATTTTATTTGTAGTATTCTGTAATATAATTTTTTGTTTAGAGTTCTGTCTGTAAACATTATTTGATTGCCATTCAGTCTGTAGGATTTTTTGTTTAGAATATTGTTTTTAGAATTCTGTTTTTTATTCATATAATTCTACCTGTGGAATTATATAGAATTCTATGTTTAGAGTTTTAGCTATTGAATTATGTGTTTAGGATTCACTGTAGAAAATTCGGTCCATATATTTCTATTTTCAGAATTCTGTTTAGAACTCTATCTGTAAAGCTCTATATACATAATTCTCTCTGTAGAATTCTATGTTTAGAAGTCTATCTTTAAAACTCAGTGCTGTGTTTTGATTGCCACATATACAATTCTGACTTAGGAATTCCATCTGTGGAATTATTTTCATAGAATTCCTTGCGTAAAATTCTGTGTTTAGATTTCTAACATTTCTGTTTACTTACATGCTTAGAATTTAGTCTGTAGGAGCTGTGATTAGAATCATCTCCATATCAATGTGTTCAGAACTGTAGGTGTAGAAGTCTGTCAGGGGCTTCAGTAACCCTACACGGTCATTTTTTACTGTGTGAGTGTTGCAGCACAACCCGCACAGGATAGCAGTGAAATTTAGATTCAGTAAGCATAATGTAAAGATGTGCACCTCCCTGTGCAAACAAGGCAAACACTTTGACATGCAAATTACAGCATAAGCAGCTGAATTGCATGGTAATCAACCAATCCAACACAGTGGAGCTATTCAACAAGCTATAAAGCACCTGGGTAGACTCAGTGCTGATTTTTCAAGTGAATTTCAAAACTTTAGGAATATAGCCATGGAAAGGAGTCTACACGGACAGAATGGTAGGGCCTGCTGCTGCTTTAATTCATTTCTATGTGCTACAGGCTGAAGCCAATGCTGCTGCTGCTGTAAATAGGTCTAGGCCGAGAAGGAGAAGAATTTTCAGGCCCAGTTTAACTTTTCACAACCTACATGATGTGGATATTGTAGAGCACTACAAGGTGGACAAGGACACACTGCAGGCATTCTGCGACCTCTGCTGTCCTCATTTCAGAGCCAGAGCCAACCAAGGGGAATCTGTCCCAGTGGAGAATCTTAGCTACAGGTACCTTTCAGAGACCAACAGGGGACATGCTGATCATCCAGGATCCTCCACCAATTCCTGAATGCTTTGCTCCAACGTGCCAGTGGCCACATATATTTTCCACATAGTTCTGAGGAGAATGCTAGAAATATGCAGGAGTTCTACCATGTAGCACACTACCCTGAAGTACTGGCTGCTGTAGATTGCACAAGTATAGAAATGAAGACACCACCTGGGGAACAGGGTAGGCTCTATATAAACAGAAAGGGCTACCACTCTTTCAACTGCCAAGTTGTATGTAATGCCAAGGGAATCATCTTGAACATGTGTGCTGGCAACCCTGGCAGTTACCATGACTCACATATCTAGCACACCTCCTAACTGTACCGGATGTTTGCTGGGGGATATCCCACAGGGTCATTTACTGGGGATACAGGCTATGCACTGGAACTGTGGCTAATGACACCCATTGAAAATGCACCCACACCCACTGAAGAATGCCATAATGAGGCATATGCTAAAGCCAGAAATATCAGAGAGTGTGTTTGGGCTAGTGTAGTCACAGTTCTTCTGCCTATATACATCTGGGGGAGCCCTGCAATACAATCCATGGGCATGTACAGAAATAGTCACATTATGTACCATGCTACACAACTTCATCCTAATGAAACAGCTTCAGCAGAATCATCAAGGGGAATGGCACACATAACACCACAGTCACCACTGCCTCAGGCAGTGGAGGAATCACAGGCGGAACCACCAGCTGCTGTGGGTGTAGGCAGATGTAGGCATGCTCAAAATGCCCTTGCATTGGCTAAGTAACAACACATAGCACACTCACTCACACCCTAGAGGCCTAAAACCTTCCTCCTACTCATATGCATATAGTAATATTGATGCCAGGCAACTCACACAACCTCCCTGTATTGACTGTGTACCATTTGCATCAGACAGAGTCAGCCCTGAACTAAAACTGTGGCAACTGCTGCATTTACAAGGTAAGTCTTGAACCTATAGTATATTGTTTAATAATATGAATGTGTGGCAAATCCTTGTATTTAATTACTTGGTCCAATAAGTAAGTAAAGGAGACTTATTTGACTTATATGTGCCCATTACTAAGTAGTAGGCCTCAGGCATCAAAGATTCACACAGTCATACCTATCAAATGTATTGATGGTCACTGCATGTCCTCAGTTTAGTACCATACATTTGTACTGGAAAATTATTAAAGAGTGATTTTAGAAAGTAATGATACGCATTGCAATCTCTGACTTCACAACCCTCACACGATCATTCACTATAAAGTTAGGAAAGTTTGATGCTATCAACTGTCTAACTTTATAAGGCCAATATAAGTCAAAGGTACAATTACCAGTTTAACAACAGAAATGCAGGTATACTAAACACTAAGTTAGCTATGCACCCTGAGCATCAGACACAAAGCGTATGCATCCCTGAATCCAAAAGATAGAAAACAGGGATATGGCACAGTTATCATTATTTGTACAGGTTGTTGTGTGAGGAGGCAGGTAGGCTAGGCTGACACAAAAGGTCAGTGAGTGTGTATGAGTGTGAGAGAAGCAGGCAGACATTTGGATATACCATCAAATGGCCAGTGAGACAAAACGAGTAACTGTTGTGTGTGTGTGTGTGTGTCTGTAGGGGTCCTCCAGGTGAAATTGGTGTGTGAGTGTCTGCATGAGCACAGCCAAGCTCTGTGCTGACTCTATGTCTTGGTGTTTTGGACAGATGTGAGCCATGCATGTTAGAGGTGGCAGTACATTGTTGTTATCCCCAACCACTGGAACTGGCTGTGCCAGAAGTTGCACTGGCACATCCACTCCCAAGGTCAGATGCACTGTTACTACCTGAATGTGATTGATGTCCGCTGGATGAGCTCCCTTCGCAGGGATGCCCAGGACCATGACTCCCATGGCTTGCCACATCTGGGTGTGGACAGCAGACTCACTGATGGAGCAGTGGAAGTACTACCACTATGGGAGTGTGATCAGGCATGGCCACATGGGCTGACAGCAGATGACGTGGCTGCCTATACCCATAAGGATGCCATTCCCCTCCCAGCAGACATTCCATCACAGACAATGCTCATTCCATGATAGACACCCCTCGGTCCATCACAGACACCCCTCATTCCAACATGTCATTCATCCGATCCACTGAATTGGCAACATGGTGGAGGCAGTCACGCATGTCAGACTGTTCCACATCTACAACCCTGAGCATTTGTCTGGAGCACCTATGGGAACATGCGTGTGCCTCTATGATGGCCCAAAACATATGTTGAGTGGCAAGGGAAGAGACATCTGCACCAGGTGGAGGAAGGAAAGCAGGTTCCATCTGAGCACCCCTATCAATCCTTCTGAGTGCCACCCCACCCACACGTGGCTACCATCAGAGTCCACAGCACTGAAGCTGCAGTAGTCACACTTCCCTGATCAATTGGTTTGCCCACCACCTGTCGAATATCTGAGGGCTCACTGGAATGGGTAGTTGCAGGCCTGCTGGCTGTATCTAATAAAATTACAGGGGTTGGCTATATGTTAACCTCAATGTCAGATTCAACCTCTACATCCCCTGACTGTGCCTCAGTTTGGCCACCATCATCATCAGAGTCTGCTGATATACTGACATCAGGTGGCAGAGGGTCCACACTCCCACTGTCATGATCACCTGTGATAAAAAGCAACAAACAGAGGAAAAAATTAATACCTACACTACTATAGTCCAGTATATGCTAACAAAGTAACAGTGCTGCCACTATTACAGACTGTATAGCAATACACACAACAGGCCTGACATCAACAGCGCACACACACTAAAATATTTCTTTAAATTGCTCAGCAGTACTGACATAAAAATGTTTGGCTTACCATCTGCAGATGAGATACTCCTATGCAATCCAGACAGTCCTGGAAGAAGTTAAACAAGAGGTAAGGGCAACATCATCACAATTAACAGTAAAACAGGGGGTAATAATTTTACTCATTTATATGTCCATTAACTATACTCTCAACTAGAATGTGGCTGACAACTCCAACCTAAGTTAACTGTAGCAATCTTTAGTCCTCTCAGCAGAACAAAAAATACATGTGACACAGAAGTAACTTATTGATTTCAATTGTTTTACTATACAACAATATTCAACTGGTGAGATACTAAAGCTTACCTGGAAGCTTCTCCTGGGATGTGCTTGCTGTCTCTGAAACTGTTGCTCTGATTTCCAGCACATACTGTACTGCGCTCTCCTGGGAGCTGTATAGATCCCTGATATTGGCCAGGAACTCTTCATTGGGTGTTAGTGGTGGTTCCCTAGCAGGCCCTCCCCAGTAACCATCTGGTCATGGTCCACTGCAGCTGCTCTCCTTTGTGCAGATGTGATCATGTCAGTGGCCCTGTGGTGCATCTGCTCATATGTCCTGCTGTGGCCACCCACAGCATTCCGATTATGAACTATCTGCCTCCATATTTGTATCCTAAGTGCCATATTTCCCTGTCACCTTTCCAGGATAAAAGCACCATGTTCCCTAAGGTCATCCACAATGACCTGGTTCTCAGCATCAGTCAAGGGGTCTCCAAGGATTGATACGCCTGGGTGGCATACTCCTAGGTGTCCTAAAAGGCAACAGAAGAATAATACACATAAGTATCACATAACTACAAAGGAACTGTTCCCAGATAAAACAGAAAACGTAGCATTTCACTATTACCCACTGGAGAAACATAAAACAGTGTAGAGATGTGAAATACAAACAGGCAGGATACAAAACAAGGAGAGTAACAAGTGCAACATATCCTTGTTTGTATCATAACAGTAACTCACCTTTGCTCCCCCACCCCCAAAAGAACAGTCTATCCTTGTTTGTGCCATAACAGTAACTCACCTTTGCTCCCCCCAAAACGAACAAGAAAATGACATGTTTTGCTAACAAACTATATTTGAAATGTTAAAAGTCCTATCAAAGGAACTGTCCCTGAAACATTTGTACATATTTATCACACAGCATTCCATTAGCATATATTGGCAATCATGTCTACCTCTGAAATGCTTGACGAACATGTGCATGCCATCAGTACACATCTAAGTAATACATACAGATGAAGGTGTACACATTTTGATTCAGATTTTTCTTAAGTACATTCCAGCATATGCAATATGTAGCTGACAAAATGTAAGCATACATTCTGAAGTTCAGTACTCCTCTGTAGAGATATATCCTGAAAAAATATAGTATGTGCAGTCTTGCAAATATAAGCAAGTTTCCTCACCATCATTTTGTCTAGCTACATGGTTGCCTTTTTATATGATGTAGATTCAGGGCTGTTAGCATAGTGAAGATGCAAATGAGATGTGAACTCTTTAGAATTTCTGAATCCCTAATATTGGATCTGTGTAGGAGATGTAAACATAGTGCAGGCACTCCCTCAGTGTTTGTTATTAATGGATTGCAACTGTAAATTAATACTGGTTGGGAGAAGGAAAACACAACAGCACTGCAGGCTGCCTTACTTCCACTGTGTGTGTCAGATTAGATCTACAAAGTGTTAGATGTAAGGTAGGAAATGTAAGTAAGTAGCATACAATTCCTAGGTTGTGTTCCTTAACATCCAACCTGGCCTTTATTTGTTGGCAACTGCATATGATATTATTTCTGCTTAATAACCTCATACATTTTAAGGAGAATGATATAGAATGGCTTACAAACTGCATGCCTCAGATTACTGGTCGGGTAACTGAAGAATGACCAAAAAACACAGAAATGTAAGACAGAGCTGTATATTTGCAAGCATAGGTTCATAGGTTGGTAATAGGCTATCGGCCCTATGGCCTATACAAGCCTAGCCATAACAATTCCCTGGCTATTTCTTCCCAGAATATTTACTTCCCTGGTCCCCTGTCTAGCAGGGTGACTGACATGATCCCTGGGGTGAATTTCCTATCTCCCATCCAATCGTCAAGGTTCCTTTTGAAGAGGGCCAAAGAGGCGCTCAGCTTGACATGTATGGGCAGTCTATTCCATAGTATGGGGAGTCTCTGGGTCAGGAACCTATCCCTCCTGCATGTTTTGTTCATTGTGATGACCAGGTTTAGATCCATGGAGCATGTGGCTCTGAGGTATTGGGATTTCTTTAAGTGTAGGATGTCCAACACCACTGGGTTTGACATGGCCTTGTATGTTAAGCAGAGATCACCTCTGAGTAGGCAATATGCGACAGAGTATATCTGTAGTTTTTTTTAGATGGTCAGCATAGGGCATCTGCTTTAGGCCTGTGATTCTTTTAGTGAGGTATTTCTGTGGCCTCTCCAGTTGTTGCAGATGTCTTGAGAGGTACATATCAAATGGAGCATTGTGCTCTATAATGGGTCTAATGAGGTATGAGTACCAGTGGGACAATGACCTCCTTTTTTCTGGATGAGAAGCCCTTAGTGATGAGGTGTGCCACATAGAAGGATTTCCTGACTGTTGTGGCTATGTGGTTATCGAAGGTGAGACCACTGTCCACCTGTGTCCCTAAGTCCCTTATCACACTTTTGGTGTTTAGTGTACTGCCACTTATATGGTAATTTATGGGTACATGTTTTTTCCCAAAGGGGGTAACTATACATTTCTTGGCATTGAGCTTGAACCCATGGGGCTGGCATCAAGCACCTGTTTCTGTAAGTCCTTTTTGTAGAATATCTGCATCATTTGGGGATTCAATAATGGTTCCCAGTTTGCAGTCATCTGCGAACTTTGTTAGCCAGAGTCCCTTACTGCTGGCCTGTACTTTAGAAAAGTAGATGCCAAACAAGAGTGGTCCCAGGACTGAACCCTGAGGTACTCTGCTTGTCACTTGTCTGGAGCTGGATTTGGAGTCGGCTACTTTTACAGTGTAGGTTCTATCAGTAAGCCAATTGGCAACTCATCAAATGACATAGGGATTAATGCCCAGCTTAGTAAGTTTATCTATGTTTCCAGAGTGGGGGATGGTGTCGAAGGCCTTGGTGAGGTCCAGATAGGCTGTGTGGACCGCCTTACCCTCATCCATGGCTCTGGAAACTGATTCAAAGAAGTCAATAAGGTTGAGGAGACAATATCGGCCCTTTACGAAACCAAACTGGGAGGGATCCAGTGTTTGAAGGTTGCCAATGTCTTTGTTTATACATTCTATGATAATGCGTTCCATGGCTTTGTAGATCAGGCTCATCAGACTGATGGGATGATAGTTCCCGGGATCCAAGGTGGATCCCCCTTGTGGAGTGGGATAACTGAAGCTGTGCACCACTCACTGGGCATGAAGCCTGAGGTGAGGCTATGATTAAACATGACACGTAGGTGAGGTGCCAGTTCATTTTGTAGTTCATGTAGTCCACAGCCCAGGGTGTCGTCTGGTCCCATGGATGCTGTATTCTTAGCTTTGGAGAGTGCATTTTTTTACCTGTGTGGCCATGATTACTGGAATTTGGCAATCTTTTGGTATTGAGCTGGGCCCTTTAGGGGGTGATAGGGGTGTGAAGTTGGCACTGAATCGATCTGCCAGGATATTGGCAATATCCTTGGGATCAGTATATTTAATGCCATTCTGTTGTAGCTCAGAGAAGATCTGAGCATTTCCATTTAGATTCTTGACATAACTATAGAATGCCTTGTGGTTGTCCTTGGAATCGTTGACAATTTTCTTTTCGTAACTAGCTTTGGAGGATTTTATGTGGGATCTCAGCTTCTTACTGAGGCTGTTAAGGGAGATTTTTGAATCCCGGGATTTTCCTCTATTCAGCAACAGTTTCTTCCTTCTGTTGTATAGTTTGTTTATGGCAGGGGACCACCAGATTGGGTTCCTTTTTTTGGAGGAGACTGTCTTGGTTCTATTTGGAATGGCATGATTCATGCATGAGTGGATATGCTTGTACAGTGCCTTAGTGTAGGATTCAGCAGTTGAACATTCGGTTCCCGTCTCCATGGGTGTCATGAAGTTTGTCACTTCTGACTTGAGTAGCATGAAGCTGGCTTTGGAGAAGTTTTTTATGGAGGTTTCCCTACTGGGGGGTGGGGGTGGGATGTGGATGTCAAGGGTGATTAGCTTATGGTCAGACCTGACCAAGGAGGGAGTGACCACTGGTGTGGAGCATCAATCTCCCATGTTGGTAATGACCAGGTCTAGGATATTTGAGCCCCTGATGGGACTATGGATTAGTTGATCCAGGGCATTGGAATTTATGAATTCCAAGAACCATTGGGCAAAGGTGTTGGTACCTGAGTAGTTTTCCCAGTTAATTGCAGGGTAGTTGAAATCACCCAGTATTAAGGTGTTTGGTTGTATCTTAATATTTTTCAGTATGTTTAGAAAGGTGTAATGAGAATCTTGGGGCATGGTGGGGGATCTGTAGCAAGCTATAATTTGGATTGCAGTCTTACCTAGTGTTAGTTGCACCTGTAGAATTTCAGATGCATTGTGTTGGGTAACTAGCCTGGAGGTGTGAATATCCTTGGTGAATATGGGCACTCCTCCACCTTTAGTGCTTTGGTCCTGGTTTGGTGGCCGAAAAGTGTGGTAAGAGTTGTAGCCTGTTATTGCAGGTGTGCTCTCTGGTGCATTGAACCAGGTCTCAATTACTGCACAGATATCAATGTTCTCCATTTTTAGGAGTGCCTTGAGAGAGTGCATTTTGAGGTTTAGACTTCTAGCATTGAGTAGCATTACCTTCAGATTTTGCATGCTTATATCCATTACGATGGTGGTTTTGTCCTTTGAGCCTTGCTTATAAAAGGCACTATAGGGGTGGCAAGAGCCTTAGCCAGTAACCTGAATCCCAGGGGTGACAGGTGCAGACCATCTCTGGCAAAGCATCGTGGTTTGTCAATCATGTCATCCCAGGCAGACAGATACTGGATCCCCTTTGAATGACACCAGAAACTTAGCCAATTGTTGAAATCAATCATTTTGTCCTTATACTGTGGTATCATTTTGGGCAAAGGCAGGATGCTACTCAGGGCTAGGGTCATACCTGCCTGGGCCACATGATCCAAAAGCTCTTCCATGTCTCTTTTCATGCAGTCCAGATAGGTACATCTCAAGTCATTCACTCCAACATGGACAATGACAGAGTCATATTTGTACTTGTTGTGCATGACTTGAGTGCATGCGTTATGTGGTGGATCCTGGCACCCGACAGGCAGCTGACAGTAATTTTCTCCTTGTTCAGCCGGGTGAGTGGGACATCAGTGTGCCTGACTATAGAGTCACCTATAACTAAAGTGTTGGGTATGTTGTCTTGCCTTAGGGGCTGTTGTTTGGTGGCACACTGGTGTTTTGAGCTGTGTGTCACTTTGGTTGTGATTGGTGTTTGTTTGCATTTCAGTTTTGGAGGTCCTTGTTGCTTGGGCAGGTTAATGTTAAGGGCCTCCGCATAAGTGAGTTTAGTTTTACTGTGTGTAGATGTTGGTGGTGTGAGTTTTGAAGGGCTATGTGTTGCTTGTGGTGTAGTGCAGGTATTAACCTTCTCCTCTTGATTGTCTAGCACAATCTTGGCTGGAGAGAGCTTTGCTTCCAGTTTGGCTATGTAAGTGCATCTCTCGCAGGTTGTAGTGTTGGATGGTAGGAAGAGAGGGTTGTCTGTGTGTCTGTGTACATGAGGCAATTGCTGCATTGCCCCAGTATGCCCAGATTCACCAAATGGACAGGAGAAATCACCAGAAGCTGACCCTTGGACATGCCTGGTTCAGTGCTTCTTTTGTAAAGAACAAGAGCTGTTTTCCCTTACCTTGGCAAGGTACTTTGCAATTATATGCTGTTTAGTGCCTATGATTAATTTCTCCTTATTAACAAGGAGAACTGAGTTCTTGTATCAGTTTAAGGCTTCCTAGTGCTTTCCAGCAGGTTTTAGAGCAGGTGCTAGTCACAGGGATTCAGATTTTAGTGCTACTACTGAAAAACCAGCTAGTTCTAAGGGAAAATTTGAAGAGCAGACTGTCTGGCACAGGGAATAAAATTCTAAACTAATACGCTAATAAAAGTGCAGGAGAGCAGAGAATTAGCAGATCTAAGGGAAAAAAATTGAAGAGCACCACTCAGAAGCTTACAAAAAATCCTGGATAGAGCAAATCTGTATCAGGGCTACACTAGTTCAAGGAAAGGTAGAAAACATAGGTTCTGTGATCACTAGGTGCACTACATCCAAAAATAATAAATACTCAAATAACAGTTGTATGGGTTGATCTCACAGTAGATGCTGTTGCAGTTGGATGTGTCCAGATTGAGTTCAGTTATTTGCTGCAAAGCTGTTTGTGTGGCACAGAGGGATAAGGCATCCATTCTGTGTTCTAAAGGTGCATTGGAGTAAGAGTTCAACTCAAGATCTATGTAGACACATCTGATGTGAGCCATCATTTTCTTATGTGTGTATGTCATACATTGATTTTCCTCATTTCAACTACTTGCCTCTTTTTTTCTTTTTCTCATTTTCTGTCTTTGTCTGTGTAATTATTTTTGGGAGGGGGGCAGTGTTTGCTTGGTGTGGCCCATAGTGCAATCATGAGACCAGAGGAAATGAATGCCAGTTTTGGATGTGCTTATCTCATTTGTGCAAAGTACAGCAGTCTGCATACAGGACAACTGGACCACTCAGGAAGCTGACTGGACCCAGACAGCCAAAAATAGAAGCCAGATAAATTTAATTAATCGTGTTGGGGACTGTGCAAACCCACTAAGTGGCATTGTGTGGTGGTTAACAGAGAGACCTTAAGAATGATTAGTAAAACAGAGAATGTCATGTAACTAGTCCTCTGGCAGCAGGTGTAAGTGTAGGGCTGGAGTACAGATGGTCCTAGGTTCTAGTGCAGGATGTGCAACCTTTTTTCACTGTTGTGACATTGGAGTTTATAATAATGAACTGAAAAAGAGACAAATGTTATTTCAACCTTCTTGTGGCATTAGATGTAAGTATTGGACTGCCATGCACATGGTCTTGGGTTCGAATACAGGATATTCCATACACTTTTACTCTTGTTCCACATCCCATTATAGTCACTGTCACGTATAACACTTGACATAGTGGAGCTGATATGAAATATATGTATGAGGGCTGAGACACTGGTATTGCATCAGTTATTTATTTATTTATCTATGTAGTATCACATTTATTATCAGATGTATAATTGTGAGTATACTGTGTACTATATTTCTGTAAGTATAATTCTGCTATTTGGACTGGCATGGCCTTCACATTTTCCTAACACACATACACAACTGCCTGTACATCCAATAGCCTTGAAATTGCAACTGCAATTACATAATGCCTCACAGCTTGGCACTGTTACGGTCCACTTACCATCACACAAAAGTGGTGCTCGGGGATGCTCACTGCTGAGCACTGCATTTGCATGATGGTAAGCAGAGCGCAATAGTTTCAAACATTTCAAATAGTATGTGCACTCCCAGTAAATGTCTTAACTGGAATTGGTGGGAAACCATCTGTCTCCATTGCTCTAGATCCATGGTAGACATGGCAGGAATTTGTTTGGAAGATTCCAGGTTTAGGGCACTGAGGTGGGGTGTCCAGGAGTCCAAAATTTTTATTGGACTCTTGGTTAAGAACCACAGCAACAGACTTCTGCAGGAGGACTATTCTGGCTCCTAGTATAAGTTGGAGGCTTGGGATAGTTTAGCCTGGGCTGCATCCAGTACCACCAGCATCCTGCACACTGGAGAGCAATGTAGGCATCATTATACTGACCTATGTACGAGGAAGAGGGATATACTCGACCTCTGGCTCAATGAATTTAGGACACGAGGCATCCCACACCTGTGTAAGTATCATCTACAGTATTAATAATGATCTTTCTGTTCTGGCTTTTCCACAGCTGCCATTGATCGTGAGTGCAATAGCCAAACCTATGGGGCTAGAATGGTGAAGATGAGGGAAGCATGTGGTATGTATGCAGCAGAAGAGTAGTGTTATTGTAACAATAAAAGTTAAAAAAAGCGTTTTTGGTATTTTAAACAGTTGTATCAAATTGAGCATGCATATCTCAACTGTAAAAGCAAGTATGCATGCATTAGTCTGCAGCACAAACCAAAGTGCAATATTAGATTGTAGTCTGAGGTTGTGGGTTCATATACCACACTTCCCAACTATAGAATACTGTTAATTCTTCAATAATATTTAAATTAAATTAAAACCTCTATACCAGTGGCACAAATGCACTGCTATAAACTGTAATCTGTATACCTGGAATACGCATATGTGCAATATATGCATATGTCAAGGATTACTTACTGCAATCTGTAATATATTGTGCATCTGTTACTAAGTGGTAGTCAAATGTAAAAGTTAAGAAAATAGAGTCAAATAATTGTATTAATGAATTGTATGTCACATATGAAGGTACTGATCTTATATTTTTTCTCTCACCCCAACCCTTATCTCTCTTTTTTATTTTATTATTTTATTTCATATTAGTTGTAAAAAAATATTTTTGTGTCATCTTTTTTATTTTTTTTCACTTTCTTGTATGAATATTTTTGTTTTATTTTATTTTATGTTATTTTATTGTAAAATTAATTTTTATCTTATATTTATTTTATTTTTTTAATTTTTTGTGTCATCAAAATGCCCATGTCATCCATGTGTACCACATCACTAAATCCTCCACAGTACAGTGGGGTTGACCTGCCCCACATGATCACCTGCCCCCTCCACCAGCTCTAGCACAATTGCCTAGCACATATAGGAGTCAACCTTGCAGCACTGCCTCTGCTGCCCCTGAACTACCTGCCCCCTCAGGTAGTCCTACCACAGAGGCTGGTCCAGTGGCTCCCTCCTGGAGCAGTGGCAGAGATAGTGATTTTTATTACCTGCACCGAGTTGCCAGGAATGGTATGTAGGGTTGTGTGCCACACTGTTGGTGCATGCCTATGATGTCTGGAAAGGCTGCTCTCCCTCATTTTATGTAGTGCCAGGAGAAGGTGAAGGAGATGTCAAGCACTCCAGCCAGTGGTGAAGTGAGGTGGCAGTAATGACAGTCCAGTAGGTGTGGACTTGATTCTCACTATCACCCAGCTTGACGACCATGGTTTGGGGAGGTCTCCACTCTCAACCCAATCATGGTGTCCCCAAACTTTTGTGTTCATCACTGTCCCTGTCTCTTGTCTTGTTTGTCTTGTCTGTCTGCAGTTGCTTCCTCACCTACAGACATTCCTACATCCCTTCCCCAACAGTCCTCTTTCAAAAAAATGTGTACCTGTCCCAAAAATAAAATTGTCCTGTACATAGCTCTCCATTTTGCACAAGTGTCTTGACACACTTGATTTGGTCCAATTGGCTATGCAACATGATTGTGTTGTGGTCACTCCTCTCTTGTAGGTGACACTTCAAATCCAGTTAATATTTTCTTCAGATGTTCACTTTACACCGTTAAATAAATGGATAGCTATGGTTCTTTCCTATAGCTCTCCTGCACATTCCTGCCTTGCTTTCCCTTTGTTCTTCCCCCTGCTTGCCCTACATTTCACTACTATCCTAGCTACCCTTTTGACCTCTTTAAGCCATTTTTGCATGATGTTGCACATCACGCACCAAGGAGCAGCAATGAGGAATGGTAGCAATGTATTTACATTTATTTAAAAGTATTAGATATGGCAGCATTGTATTTAAATGTATTAGATACACCTGCAGTCGAACCCAGTATCATCTGGCCCCAACAAGGAATGTATCAGTGCATTAACACTTGCAGCAACATAGTCAGTTAAGCAGCAGGTGTATTTCATAGACTCAACACTAAAGGTGAGACATTAGCAATGCGGCTTGTTTTTGCTCACTGCTTGCCTATGGGCAAACATGTATTGCACATGTCTACGCACTTTGGTAACCATCATGCAAACTCGCTGCTTGCTGCTTTATGGAAATGTACATATTATGCTGTATTATTGCTGTTTACTGTCCATTCCCTGCGTATGACATGAAATTACATGTGTAAACATTACAAACTGAAGGCCCTATCTCACAATATGTCACATATTTACAATACATCCATCTGTTGCCACCACCCCCAAACACTACAACCCTGGTGTCCCAGTACTTTTTCCACATGTATATCAACCACAGTACAAAATGTAATATCAAATGTGTACTATGCAATGCACATCAATCTGGTAACATGCAGAACTACAACTATTAACCCATATGCCTAAAAAGACTTATCTGCAAGGCTAGGGAAGGAGTCAGCATGGGCCATATCCACAGGGACAGTGGTGACCTTCAACAGGGATTTAAACCTCAGCACAACAATAAATAGGACATGCTGGAGGGATAGATTCATATCCCAGAGGCTTCCCTCGCTCTGGAATAGAATCCCTATCCATGTTAGGCAGAGCCCCTCACTGGCCCTCTTCAAAAGAAATCTTGATGAGTGGATGGAAAATCATAGATTTACACCTGGGATCACTTCTATGGCCCTGCTGGACAGAGGCTCAGGAATCTAATCTAAAAGGGAGGCAAAAGCCAACACATTCTGGCTAGGCTTATAAATGCCCTAGGGCAGATAGCCTAGTACCTACCTAAGAACACACTTGACCCTACCCATTTTGTTTTTGTCAAGGGTAGATCTTGCTTAATAAACCTTGTGGATGTCTTGGATATTAACCCCAAAGACCTGGATGAGGGATAACAGCACATAATGCCTTTGTTGACTTATCCAAGGCCTTTGACACTATCCTTCATTCATGTGTAGTAGTGAAGATTTCCCATGTGGGAATTGGGCCATACAGTAGTACAGAGATAGGCAAATGGCTCACTGACATAACACACACACTCTCACAGTTGGGGACTGCACCTCTGCCAGTAGCCAATTAGCATTAGAATACCACAAGGATCTGTGCTGCGCTCTCAACTCTTTGCAAACTACTTCCCTGAAGTGCAGGCAATGGTAGATGGCCTATAGTTTACCAAGTTTGCAGATGACTGGTAACTGGCCATGCCAAAATAGAGTCCATAGAGTCCTCCAATGATGGTAACATATTACAGAAGGGAATGCCACACACAAATGATTGGTGCCAAACTCACAGACTGAACTTAAACATACAATGGCTCATTGTCCCCTTTGGCAATGATGTACCCCTGCTAATTATGATATAAATAACACCCCTCTAAGCTCAAACACAGTGTTGTGAGACTTGGGAACACATGTTGATAGAAATCTACACTTTCATCACTATGTGTCCATAGTGGTGACACACATATTCTGTATTGCACACATCATGCATATCGACAGCACATCCAACACCAGGGTGGCCATACCTCTGCTGTACTCTACCTTTATCAGACCACTAATTGAGTACAATGCTCCCTTCTGTCTTTACCTCATTAGACACCTGCAAATTAGAGAAAACACAGGGTTGTGTTTCAGAGACTCTAAGGCCTCCAAACATGACATAGATGGAAAGACTGAAAGACCTGTCAGTGTATTCAGTATCATACAGGCTGCTGAGAGGTGCCCTAAGCCAGCCATACAGAACAGTTTCAGACTCTGCCCTACTGGAAATGCTGGACATCTGCAAATCAAATGGGACAAGAATAACTTGGCTCAGGGTTCTCGGCCTAGCCTGTGACATAAACAGAACATGCTGCGGACACACACACACACACGCATATATATATATATATATATATATATATATATATATATATATATATATATATATATATATATATATATATATATATATATATATATATATATATATATATATATATATATCCCCCAATTACTCACACTCCTCTGTAATAGGCTCCCACTATGTGAGAATCAGTGCTCCTCAGTGACTCTGTTCAGGTGCAACTCCTCAGTGACCCTGTTCAGGTGCAACCTTGACTATTGGTTGGGTGATGTATGTGCTTATACAGTGCAGTTGTAAAGGATTCAGTAGTTGTACCACTATTTTCCATATGAAAGGGTGTTGTGAAGTTTGCCACTTCTGTCTTAAGAAGCATGAAGTTGGCTTTGGAGAAGTTTTTTTTACAGTGATTTCCTTAAAAGGGGTGGGGGTGGAATATGAATGTCTAAGGTGATTAGCTTGTGGTCAGATATGACCAGCGAGGATTTGACCTCTGGCGTGGAACATTGGTTGCCTGTACTGGTAATGACCAGGTCCAGGATATTGCTGCCCCTGGTGTGGGTATGGGCAAGTTGGTCCAGGGCACTGGAATTTATGAATTCCAGAAAACATTGAGCAAATGAGTTAGTACACGAGTAATTTTCCCAGTTGATGGTGGGGTAGTTGAAATCGCCCATTATTAGGGTATTGGGCTGTACCTTAATATTATCCAGTATATCAAGAAATGTGGAGTGGGCATCCTGGGGCATGGCAGGTGATCTGTATCAAGCTACAACCTGGATTGCAGTCCTGCCCACTGTTAGTTGCACTTGGATAATTTCGGATGCATTATATTGAGCAACTAGCCTGTAGGTGTGGATATCCTTAATGAATATGGACACGCCTCCTCCTTTAGTGTTTTGGTCCAGGTTAGGTGGCCGAAAGGTGTGGTATGAACTATAGCCTGGTAATGCAGGGTTGCTCTCTAGAGCCTTGAACCAGGTCTCTGTCACTGCACAGATGTCAATGTTCTTCATTTTGGGTGGTGCAGCAGTTAATGCTGTCGCCTCACAGCAAGAGGTTCTCCGGTTCGATTTTCAGCTGGGGTGCCTTCTGTGTGGAGTTTGCATGTTCTCCCTGCATTCGCGTGGGTTTTCTCTGGGTACTCTGGTTTCCTCCCACATTCTAAAGACATGCTTCTGGAGCATTTCTCCCCGGGCCTCCACTGAAAACAGGATCTGTGGAACCTAGTTGGATTTTCCCAGTCAACAAATGTTAAATAAAAAATAAATAAATAAAATTTTATGGAGTGCCTCGAGTGAGTGCATTTTGAAGTTTAGACTTATAGCATTGTGTAGCATTACCCTCAAATTTTGCTTGCTTGTACTTGCTACAGTGGTAAGTTTGTCATTTGAACCTTGCATAAAAAAGGCACTATAGGGGTGGCAAGAGCCTTAGCCAGTATATGGAATCCTAGGGGTGACATGTGCAGGCCATCTCTGGCAAAGCCTCATGGTCTGTCGATCATGTCATCCCAGGCAGACAGATACGGGATCCCTATAGAATGACACCAGAAGCTTAGCCAATTGTTGAAGTCAATCATTCTGTCCTTGTACTGTGGTATAATTCTGGGTGATGGCAGGATGCTACTCAGGGCTAGGGTCATACCTGCCCCAGCTACATGATCCGAGAGCTCCTCCATATCTCTTTTCATGTAGTCCAGGGAGGTACGTCTTAGGTCATTCACACCAACATGGACAATGACAGAGTCATATTTGTACTTGTTGTGGAGTGACTTGAGTGCATGCATTATGTGGAGGATCCTGGCACCTGACAGGCAGCTCACAATAACTTTCTCCTTGTTTAGCCTGGTGAGTGGGACATCAGTTTGCCTGACTATAGAGTCGCCTATGACTAGTATGTTGGGTATGTTGTTTTGCCTTATGGGCTCAGGTTGAGTGGCACACTGATTTTGTTGGCTGTGTGTCATTTGGGTAGTGTTGGGAGGTGGTGGTTGCTTGTGTTTCAGCTTTGGAGGTTTCTGTTGTTTGGGCAGATTTTTTTTGACAGCCTACAACAATGTAGGTGTGTGTTTTGTGTTACTATGTGTGAGATTAGGTGGTGTAGGTTTTGATGGACTATATATTGAGTGTGGTGTAGTGCAGGTGTTTACCTTCACCTCAATTGTCTAGTCCAGTCTTGGCTGGAGAGAGCTTGGCTTACAGTTTGGCTCTATAAGTGCATCTCTTACAGGTTGTAGTGTTGGGTGGTAGGAGGAGAGGGTTCTCAGTGTACATGAGGCAATTGTTACATTGCCCCAAGATGCCCAGATTCATCAGGTGGAATAGTGTGGCTAGTGAAAATAAGCAATAAAAAGCAAAACAGAGGTACTTAATCCACTCAAAGTGTCTCTTTTCTCTCTCTGCTGCTGTAGAACTCTGCAGGACACCCATGCAGGGTCTTGCTGAGGTAATACAAGTATAAACCATGCAAACATGGGTTTTTAAACAGAAAGATGAAAGGGATAGAAATAGCCCAAAATGGTCAATAAAACTACAGATTCTGAGCTGAATCCACTCCTCCAGTGACAGATAGGCTGCTCAAAGCTCACCACTCTCACTGATGAACAGAGAAGCTTCCCTCTGTCTTAATAAGGTCTGGGCAACACAGAAACTACAAAACAGCCCTGAATTCAGCAAAATCTGAAAACTGGACTCTACTGGTTATAGAAAGGCAGGAAATGAGTAGAGAGATTGGATTTTTTTTGTTTGTTTGTCTTTTCAAAACCTCAGATACAGTAATACAAACACTTTTAAAGCAGAAAAATGGCTATAGCACTTGAGCGTGTAGCCCTCAACAGTTAAACAGTTGAAAAGCACTTGAAAATGATCAGTTAACGTGCAAACAGTATCAGAATTTTAAAAAACAGTTCAAATAAGTTGCAAACTTAATAAAAAATTGCTCAGAATAGTGCAGCTAGTGAAAAGAATCAATAAAAAGCAAAACAGAGGTACTTAATCCACTCAAAGTCTCTCTTTTCTCTCTCTGCTGCTGTAGAACTCTGCAGGACACCCAGGCAGGATCTTGCTAGGGTAATAAAAGTGCAAAAACTGCGCAAACATACGTTTTTAAACAGAAAGATGAAAGGGATAGAAATAGCCCAAAATGGCCTATAAAACTACAGATTCTGAGCTGAAACCACTCATCCAGTGACAGATAGGCTGCTCAAAGCTCACCACTCTCACTGATGAACAGAGAAGCTTTCCTCTATCTTAGTAAGGTCTGGGCAACACAGAAACTACAAAACAGCCTTGAATTTAGCAAAATCTGAAAAACGGACTCTACTGGTTATAGAAAGGCAAGAAATGAGTAGAGAGAGAGGATTTGCTTTGTTTTTTTCCAAAAATTAAAACAGATACAGTAATGCAAACACTTTTAAGGAGAAAAATGGCTATCACACTTGAGTGTGTAGCCCTCAACAGTTAAACAGTTGAAAAACACTTGAAAATGATGAGTTAAAGTGCAAACAGTATCAGAATAAAAAAAAAAAAACAGTTCAAATGAGTTGCAAAGTTAATAAAAAAACACTTGGTATAGTGTGGTTAGTGAAAATAAGCAATAAAAAAGTAAAACAGTGGTACTTAATCCACTCAAAGTCTCTTTTCTCTCTCTGCTGCTGTAGACCTCTGTAGGATACCCAGGCAGGATCTTGCTGTGACAGTACATGGAATTCCACTTTTCAGACAGGCATTACAAGCACAAATTTCTGCATTTATTTGTAGATCGTGTGGCTTTGTCACCATTCAGTTGTCTGAGTTAGCTCCTCCTGTACTATGTTATCACCATTGGTGGACTCAGTGATTGCACACTATATGCAAGAATCATTAAACTTGGTAAGCCAAAGGCCATATACTTTAGCCTGAACTGTCAAGAAATGGAGTTCAAACAGTGAAGAGCCAAGCACAGATCCCTGGGGTTTGATGATGGTTACAGCTCTACTGGTACAAGTTGATTCACCATTTTTCACAGTATGTGTTCTGCCATTGAGCCAGTTGCTTACCCATCAACTGACAAAAGGGTTAATCTCCTCTGAGGGTTTATCAATTATACCTGCATGGAGGATTGTGTCAAAACCCTAGCCAGATCACGATAGGCAGTATGCACTGGGCTGTGACAACATCACAGATCACCTGTGGCATGAGTCAGCACATACAACGTCCTGGTATGGTTGAATATAGACTTCAACACACCCTTCTTATTGTCTATGTTCCCATACAAGGGTGTACATCAACATGCATCCACCTGAATTGGGGGGACAGCACCTGATGCATGTATGTGTACAGACATCCTGATTCTCCTCGACTGTGAGATAGACCAAGATGTCATCATGGACCTCTTTTATATGTACACAAATAATATTATGACTGCGTGCAACATACCTGTGTGAATTATTAATGCTACATCAAGTCTGTTACATCTGATAGATGTCCTCAACGAGGTCATCAAGGGCATGCATGATGACAACAGTATCATCTTGTAGAACTTGACCAGGTCAAGGCATTTGACACAAATCAGCACTGAGGTATTCAATCAACACTGTCATATGTGACCATAAATAGCTAAATCAACAAATGGGTAGACCAGTGTATCACATACATGGCATCTCACTATGTTGAAATATGTGATGTGACCTATATCTCAGGTCTAGTGATCAGGTTTGTAGATCAGGGCTGTCTGCTTGGCCCTTTCCTGACCATTAGTTAAGTGATGGACATCACAGATGACATACACATGCTGCATCCAAACAGCTGCCTGAAGGACTACAGATTGTGGGCGATCATTGACTCCAACTGTGATATTAGTATAATACAGACAATATCAACACATACCAAAAATTGCTGCCACAGCCATGAAGCAACTGCATTGACAAGAAACATGGGGGGATTTGTTGAATCAGCAAACAAACACACCACCCAAGTATAATGTGGACATCACACCCTATAATCAGACCAATACCTATGTGATGTGTGTCCTGGGTAGATGGTAAGTGGTACATCCATCAGTATGTGGTCACATTGCTGGCTACTCCCTTGTATGCAGCACAAGTACTGGGTAGGCGAAGGACATGCATATCAGAGGCCATAATACCTTCATGGTTCCCAGCCTTCTTAACACCAATAACTGTGTTCAATGCACCCTTCTTCATGTACCTCCCTACACATCTTCCACTATTGTGCAACTGAAGTGTACCACCTTTGTAGCAGCGTGCTGTCACACATTTTATTGGTCATACTTGGGTATTCTTTTTGTGGAATATACATGACTGTCTGATGGTGCACAACACCAATCAAGTTGTTACACCAGATGCATGCGTGTTACCTGTTCTGCTTATACACACACTACATACATAGGTGTTTGACAACATTAATGGCATGTATATCATTCATGACAGTGTGGAGTGTGCTCTAGCTCTCTCTTTATTGTATTGCCCATACTGTTGCATACAGGAATAGCTCTGTCCCTACTAATACCTCCAGCAGATGTTGAAGTGCCAGGACAGTGTGAGTGGTTACCCTCATACACTGTGGCTGCATCAAAATAGTTGTTCAGATATATGTTCATCTCTTATGTTTCCACATCACAAATGCTATGTCAGAGGCATTGGATTAGTGGTGGTATTATTCTGAAGTTGTCCATGATTAAGGTTGGATCTTGTAATGTTTTCCATGATGCTTTGCCTGTGCCCACTTTGCTGGATACCTCTGCTGTGAGTACACTCATATTCAGGCATATCAGTTTGCACAGCTTCACAATATGCACTCTACCCCAAGTGTATGTCAAAGCCTGATAGATGTCCTCTGCATTATTCATGTAAGGATGTGTATCTCACATGGACATTCTCCTCATTATTATGTCACCTTATGTGACAGTCACATACAACACATTTTCACTGTACAGTCCCTACTGTACCATATAGATATGTGCTTGGTGTTGCTGCTGCAACCATCTTCCATTGAAATTCCCTCTTCAGCTATACATGAGGGAGTTTCACCTGTCCTCTTTCCCTGTGTTAATTTCTACAATTTATCTGTATGTCCCTATTCAATGCACACACTTCCCCTGAGTGATAATTTTACATGGCAGTCCATATTCTATGACAGATCATTAGCACAGCTTCAGAAGTGAATGCCAGGAATGGGATATCACAACACTCTGCACTGTAGGTATACTGTTCTGTACAGTGTTTGGACCATATACTTCAAATTCATACCTCTCAACTGTCCAGATAGTCCCAGGATGTCCAGATGTTTTCCTTATCAAATTTGTTGCTTTCTGCTATACCACTGGGAAGATCTCTGGACTGATGTGACTCAATATTACATAAATTTGAGTGAATACCTCTCAACTGTCCTAATTTGTGCATAATGTCCAGTTTTTGTCTCATATTTGTGATATTTTCTTCATAACATTTTTGTTTTCTGGCAAATGATTGGCATGTCATTGTGGAATGAAGTCAGAAATTGACGAATGACATTTGAATTTCAAACTTCATGCTATTCAGAAAGTTCATGCTACTGTACAGCATACTATTCTATCAACTTTCTAAGTTTGGAAGAGCAATATTAAAAATCTGTCCCTATTTTTGGGCCTTTGCCCCCCATTATTTATGGCTTTGTCCAGATAACTTGCTCAAAGCGGTTGACAGGTATGTTTGAGTTTCATTCTGCCACTTTTTTATGAGACATCAGTGGCAAATATGTCCCTGTTTCTGATTAAATATCCCTGCATTATGTTGGCCTTTGTGCAGCTATGTTGCACTAGCAGACTGACAGACGTCTATGAAGCCCTGGTGGTTACTGAGGCATTCCGCACAAATCAGCAGACCATAGGTGCTCTGCTTTAAACAGAATTGTATCCACGTTTGCTTACATAGTTTCTTGGCAGGCAACATGCCACGAAATTTAACTTAGGTGTGCTGTGCAGCTTTAATATGCATTGTATGCTGTTGATCTCCGAGCACCACCTTGCAGACATGTAAACTCTGTGTAGCTGTTGCACTGAGTCTACGCAGTGTTTATTGAATCTCAGGGTGGGTTTAGAATTCTGTCTGTATTGCTCTGTCTGAATATTTTCTGTGTTTAGAGTTCTGTCATTAGAAATTATATTTACAATTCTGTGTCTGTCATTCTGAATGTAGATCTGTGTTTTTTAAATAACTGTACAGTTCTTAAGTTGTAAGTCTAGCTATAGAATTCTACGGCCATAATTCTGTCTGTGATACTTTGTTTAGAATTCAAGGAGTATGAACATTCTTTATTTAGAATTTGATGGGTAGAAGGCACTGATTCAAATACTTTTGTGGATCCCTGTTTAGAATTCAGATTTTTTTTTTGTTTAGAATTCTGTCTGGGGTCTTTAGAATTTTGTGTTCACAATTCTTTCTCTGTAAAAGTTCTTCAGTAAAATTGTTTAGTTAAAAGTCTGTCTGTAGTATTCTGTGTTTAAAGTTTCACTTTGGAATTCTATATTTAGAATTATACCTGTTGATTTCCCTTTTTAGAATTCTATTTGTAGAATTATGTATTTAAAGTTCTGTATACTATTCTATGTGTAGAGTTCAGTGTTCAGAATTAATCTGCATATTTCTGTATTTAGAATGTTATGTACAGAATTCTAGCCACATAATGAATTCTTTGCTTAGACTATCATATTTCATTTTTTCTGCCAAACTTTGTAAATAGAATTCTGTTTTAGATTTCTGTCCATAGAATTTTTTTGAAGTTTTATCAATGGAGTTCTTTGAGTAGAAATATAGCTGCATATTTCACTTTTTAAATTCCTGCTTGAAAATTCTGTACATATAGTTGCAGAATCCATTGCTTTGACTTATTTGTCTAGCATTTTGATGATGCATTGTGTGTTAAAAATTCTTTTGTAGACTTCTGTACTAAGAATTTTAGCTTTATAATTCTATCAATTGAATTTTGAGTTTGAAATTCTGTGTTTATATTTCTGTCTGATGAATTGTTTTTTTATACCATACCTCACTTTATTTACTATCTCTACTTTATTTCCTGTGAATTCTTCATGGGTGGTACACTTTCTGTTAAACACTGTGATGGCTACCTGCTTTCATTCTTCACTACCTTTAACCAGTTACATCTTTGTAATACAGGTGTGGTGGCCCCAAATCAGAGTTTACAAGTTATTTATCCCATTCAGAGTTTACTGTTTATTAAAAGTTTTCCTTCTCTTCACCACCACGTATAGCCTTTACCACCATCTGTATGATTCTACTTTCCTTTTCACATCTATGCATATTAACTCTATACATTCTATACAGCATTCATCAATCCATATTACTTTGGAAAAGTGATATGTACTGGAAACCAAACCAACTTTTCCTTCACTGGACATGTTTTTGATAGCAATTAAATACTCTGTCAAGTGTTCTTGCTGTTGTCTTCCTTCCCAGATAATGCAACTAGGGTGACCATCTTAAATAAATGTTAGTTTTCCCACCTAAAAACCTATAGAAATTTCTCTTATTCAAATGTCAGTCTAGCCACTAATTTCTCCACCTCTAATTTTTCCACCGCCTGGAAAGTCAGAATTTCCTTCTCTCTACTTTCTTGCTACTGCTTTTTTTCACCATCAACATTACTCTCCATAACAGTTACTTTTCTCCTGCACTTACGTCATCTGAATTTCATTTGTACAAAAAATAATTTTCTACTGTCTACATTCTTGGCCTGTTCACTATATTTTAAAAAAATGATTTCTAGATTTCCCATATACCTGGATAATGCTTGACAGCTTTAAAATATGTGAATCTGGACTCCTCTTTCCCATGTGCTACATCTCCTACAACTACTATTCACTGTTGGAAACATTTTGTATAACCTCACTGGGGTATAAAATTATTTGTGTAACACTTCCATGCAAATATTTTTGAATTTTCTCATTCTCTGTGTTCTTCTTGGCATCAAACACACTTTTGCCAGCTTTCTTTATCTATATTAACACATGTTCCTACTGTTCTATTCCATTCTTATCATACCTTGCCCTCCATAATCCACATCACTTTCTCTGGCCATGTTTCTCTGACTCATTTTAGCTCTGAGATTTCAACATGTGGAGCCTGATGTTGCAGAAAGAGGCCTTTCAACTAATTAAAGTTCACTATTGCTTCCTCCCATGTTATTATTTTAGTGTCAGCAAAATTTGATCTCAGTATTTTATTACTGATCTCTGTAGCCACCATCACCAGGCCCCTTGCTTTCTCCCTTGTATACTAATTTTTTTACATACAGGTAGTAATTCTTATTGCCACTCCTTTAATCTCCCAGTTTGAAACACTATACTAACTTCTCAATTTATGGTCTTCATTATAGCAGCTTCTAATCTCAATACACCCACCCTGCCAGAAAAATGATTAAATCTCACTTTCCTTATACAGAATTATTTCATTTAACAGCTCCTTCCATTTTCTACACAACCCTTCACCCAACATCTTGCAGGAAGGAAAACTGGATTGCATTGTTCCCCAAGCCTTCAGCTTATTTTGGCATCAAAAACTTTCTCCATTAAATTCAGGATTCCCCCAACCATATGAATACCTTCATCCAGTTTTTGATCTTTCTTACCATTTTCTCACCGGGTTGGGACGACTTTACCCTAAGTACAAGATGGGGGCGGGCACATGTCAGTGCAGTATTTGCACTTTTAGGTCTAATTCTAAGTTTAAATGTTTCCTTTTCCTGAAGTTATTTTGAATTTTCACTAAAATTGCCTCATAGGTTTCCCACTCTGCAGACTCTTACATTGACACCAACTAAATCTCGAGGTATTTAACTATACTCTTCAACTTGCATCTGTTCATTAGTCATGTTAATCTCAATTATCCTTGTTTTTGTTTTATTATTGTTTTATCCTAAATCCCCTGCAAATTCCTCCAACATTAATAAAAACTACCTAGTTCTTCTTCCAAGTTTGCCAATGTCAATATAACATCACTATGTTTAGGGCTACCTTTCAATGACATCCTCCCCACTTGTAGCCATACAGTGCCTCTAAGTCTAGTGCAAATAGTACTGGAGAAATAGGACACCCCCTGCTGAATTCATCTTGTTATCCTGAAACTGCCAGATAGTCCACCCAACATTTTAACTTGAGCCTCAGCATCAAGAGAAATATTGCTCAGAAACAAAATAAATAATTCTGATAATCTCTTTCAATCGTTTACCCCATTGAATGCATTTTAAGCATCCAAAGGAATCACCACTACTTTATTTCCCTTTTTCTGGGCATCTGTATAATCATAAGAGTTTTTAGGATGTTGTCATATGGATTCCTCACCATTACAAATCCACACTGATCTGTGTCCAGCACTTCTTTTATAATGGGGCTTGCCTAAGTGCTAATTATACTCAATAAAGAGCTTGTAATCATGGTTTAAAATTGTTATAGGATAATATGACCCTACTAATCTGGGGTCCTTGCCTTCCTTAGGTATGACTTGCTTTAAGTCCCCTTTTCCCGTGTCCTATTTTTAACACCTCATTCATTAATTTCAGCCACATTTTATCATTCCTTTTCCTCCTGCTTCACAAACTTCTGTTGGTATACCATCTGCCCTGGGGGACTTCCTTCTGCTTCACAAACTTCTGTGGGTATACCATCTGCCCTGGGGGACTTCCCACATTACTTTTCATCTAAACGTCTCTCAATTCTTCCTTTGTAATCCTACACATTGACCTGTCTGCTAGTTGCTATGACGCTTTTGGTAATGTCTGTTTCTTAAATAACTGCCAGTCATACCTCTCAGCCTCTTTGGATAAAAAAATCTGGACAAAGCCATAATTTTTAGGGGGACAAATGCCCAAAAATAGGGACAATTTTTAAAGACTGCTCTTATAAACTTAGAAAGGTGATAAAATGGCATTTTTGCATTAGCATGAATTTTCTGAAGGTTATGAAGTCAGAAACACAGATGCCTGTCATTACATTCTGACTTCAATCCTTGATGATTAACCAAAAAACTAAAACTTTTATGAGAAGCAGACCAAAATATGACGCAAAAATCTAGACATTCTGCGAAAATCAGGACAGTTGAGAGGTATGTGCCAATTTCCTCCTCTCATAAATTTAAGAAACACTTTCAAAATCCTTAATGGACAATCTACTGCTTATGCTGATTCAGCACCTGAAAAAATGCTTTCCCTACTCTCAGTCTTAGCTGCCAAAGCCCTAACAGCTTTTGATGAATTTCTTAAAATATCTCTTTAATGGCTATATGTGTTCATATCTTCTCATCTTCCTCTCACTGTAGTTACTCTTAATTTATCTCACATTCTGCTCTTCTTCCTCTGACAACCTTCCAAATTTAGTTTATAGGGACCTATGTAATCTCATTTCCCCCCCACTGCTCCCTTCCCCTCTGTCTCTTATTTCTCATATGCTGCTTTATCTTTACTCTCATTTTGTCTTTGAGTTGCTGCCAGTTATCTACTGTTACTTCTGCCCCTTATTGTAGGATACCACTCATCATTTCCTTCAACCACTTTTTGAATGTTTTACTCCTCATCATCTCAAGAGCAAATCTCCAGTGTCCTTGCCTATTCTCCACCTCTCCAAAACTGATATCTGCATATACATATGCAGGATTGTTGAAAATTATCAGGCTTATATAATGATCCTTTAACCTTCTCCCTATATTCTTTCATTATAAAGAGTTTATCAATCCTAGACTACCTCCTTAATTTCCCACTGTAATATGTAATACTCTCATCCTTTTTTTTTTACAATGTTTTTCTTTGTTGGTTAGTCATCATGTCCTCTCTCCACCCTCTCTTATCCCTCCTATGTTTCAGTCTCCTGTTAACACTAGTTAGTATCCATTCATGAAACTCTGTCACTAACAGGTTCATGTGCCATGTTAACCTAACTTTCAACTTTGGGGGATATAAACAGTTGCTGTTGTCAGTTTTCAACAGTTATATTTGCCTTTAGATCCAGCATGCAGCCAAACATCATTTCTCATCTGCAGAAGTATCCTTTACTTCCAAATACACAGATGTGTGTAACAGGATCACCACCCCCTTTCTGACTGGTGCCCCTACTACTCTGAAGCCTTCATAAGTAAATGTTGACTGTTTTTCCTGACTCAAGTCAGTCTCCTGCTACAATACCATATTAGCCCTTTCCTTTCTTACTGCACTGAATATCCTGTCCCTTTTGTCTAGGTTTGTTAACCCACTTACATTCCAAGTTAATATTCTCAATTCTACCATCATTATCAAGCTGTACGTTTGTGTCAAGCTTTTTTGCCCATGGCCAGGCACAATTATTCTTTCGTATCTTGTACAGATGACATAATCGTTTCCTCTCACCCCCTCATTTGCTAAATTTTCCAACTTTCCACCTATGCTCTATGTGTATTCTATGGAGTCTACCTACCCCCCACCATCCTAGTGCATTATCTTCCAACATCACTTCCATCACGGGTGAATTAAATCAATAAAACAAAAAAATCATTACAAACCACACCTTAAAGGCATAGCACAAAAAATAATGAATTATAGGAACCATATACAAGAATACCGTTTCAACGAGGTGGCCAAACCCAACTGGCAAATGGGTCATCTGTCTCTTCCACCATCCCCATTATCTAGGTGGTAGCAAAGTTTATTTACTTTCAGAGACCTCACAAATACATTGCTCTTGCCCCACCTGTATGTCAACACCATCTACTATTCATTTGTTTACTTTCCTTTCTCTACTTCCTATCCTTCCTGCTTAGCCCTCTTCCAATCACCTATTATTTTTACTCCAAAATACGTAACTACTCCTATTGTAGTTTATTGACTCGCCAATTGAAATGCTTTTCCAATCCTTTGAAAATATGTTGGGCTTTATGACAACCTTCTTTCCATTTAGCTAACTTAGCTGCTTGCACTCAACAGTGCAGCTTCCTTTCAGTCTGTTAGTATATATCAAGGTTGTACCATTGCTCATGCAAAGTCTTGCACTAACCAGAACTGTTCTTACGTTATCACTAAATCCAAGGCAACTCATGGTCATACCTCTCAACCTCTTAGCACAAGGAATCTTGACAAAGCCTGACATACTGGGGGAAATTTGTTTGTGTCTTTCGGCTTTTCCCAGTTAGGGGTTGCCACAGCGGAACTCCAGTCTGCTAATGATTGGCAGTTGATTTTTATGTACTGGCTTGCCAGGCCTGATGCACAACCTTCAATGAAGGTACGCCCATTCACGCATGTCTCCACGCACAAGACGCTCTAGCTGAGAATCGAACCGGACAGCGTCTTACTGTGAGGTGACAACGCTACCGCAGCACCACCACCGCGGGTGCCAAAAATAGGTGCACATTTTAAATATTGCTCTTATAAACTTAGAAAGTTGCTAGAATAACAGGATTTGTGTTAGCATGCATTTTCTGAAGGATATGAAGTCTGAAACTCAGATGCATGTCATTATTTAGTGATTTTAATCCTTAGACCATCCGAGTAATTTATCAAACAAACAGTTTTTTTGAGGAACAGACCAGAAATATGAGGCAAAAATTTGGATATTCTGTGAAAATCTGTATAGTTGAGAGGTATGCCTTTAGCTGCACAAATAGTAAAGACACTTCCACCACATTTACTTATAAAAGTGAGATCATATCAAGTAAATGAAATCTATTCAATTACCACACTAGGGAAAAAAGGAGTAAAATGTTGCCATGCCCCCTGGCTGTTCAACAGCAAGAGAATTCTCATAAAAGAGACAAAGCATGGAACTATGGCTTGCAAGTAAAGCACCCCAAGTTCTGCAAAAATTCAGAGAGCTTAGAAACCAATCAAAAAACAAATCAATACAGATAAAATGCAATACTATAAAAAAAACCTGCAAAATCAATATAAATTCAACCCCCCCTCAAACTATCTGGTCCTCTATTAAAAACTTAATTCACACAGGTACTAAATCCAACTCCAAACTCTTCCCACATAATTCTGAATTAGAAATTGCAACTCGATTCAACACATATTTTATTAACAGTATAGCTTCCCTTAAAAAATATGTCTTCCAGTAACCCCTTATATCACTACATCCTCTATCTTCTCATAATACCTCACATATCATAGACCCATTCTTCTACTCCACTGAAATCCCTGATTACTTCCTTTTCCACTTCAGATTTTATCATACAAACAGTATCCACATCCTGCATTAGGAAATTTCCTCACAAGCTCAAACCTTGCTTGCCTTTGACTGACAATCTGCCTTCAGAATACCTAAATATTTCTACTGATATAATAGCATATCCAGTGTCAATTTTAATGTTTCGGTCCATTACTGAATTTTATGTTCCAAATTTTTGGAAAAAGTCCTGTATCACCCCATCTATAAAGGTTACAGCTCTTCTGATATATGTAACTTCTGATCTCTAGCTACCGTCTCTCCTTTGTCCAAAATACTGGAAAAATGCATTCACAATCAGCTTCTTATTATGTCCTTCAACAGCAGCTCCTCACTCCTACATGACATGTCTTCTGTCCTACCCACAGCACAAACACTGCTCTACTCTCATTCATGGATATATTAACAAAGTCAAGAATGAAAGAAAACTCATCTCCATTAGTGGCATGAGGGGCAATCCTGGAGTACATTTTCTATTACTCATCCTTAGATCCAAGTTGCATTTGAATGTGGACAGGGATGAGCTTTGTTTTACTTGAATGGAAAATATGTTCTGGAACAGTGGTAGCCTATGTGATATATTTCCATCTCTCCACAACATTCAGTTTAAATACCTGGACTGAGTATTTCTGATGCCATTTGACTTGCTGATGTTCAATAGGTCCATCTGTATTAGGTCGGAGGATGCCTTGTATGCCAGACATGTCACCTCTAAGCACTCTGTACAATACTGAGTATAGTGATAAATCTTTGAGGTGGTCCATGCAAAACCTATTGTTTAGGACTTGTATCCTTTTAGTAAGGTATCTTTGTGGGTATTCCAATTGTTGCATGGGTCTAGACAGATAGCATGCCAGAGTGGGCACTAAAGAAAATGATTGACCTAATGAGGGCTTTGTAAAGGGGGACAATAACATCTCTAGATCTAGTCAAAATCAATTTGTTTATAAGCTGTGCAATATAGAAAGATTTTCTTATGATTGTGGGCACATGTTGTTCAAAAGTTAGGTCACCGTACACACAAGTTCCCAAATACCAAACAACTGGGTCATTTCTCAGGGGGGCATTGTCAATTTGTCAGTTCCCTGGAGTAAGTGACTTCCCAAAGGATATGATAATGTATTTTTTGGAGTTTAGTTTCAATTCATTATTCTGGCACCAGTTATTGTTTGGGTCAAACCTTTCTACATGATGGCTATGTCATTTGGGGATTCAATAACTGCTCCTAGCTTGCAGTCATCTCAAACTTAGTTGGCCAAAGCCCTTTGTATTTCCTTTTATTTTTGAGATGTAATACGTCAAACAGAAAAAGTCTCAGCACTGAACCCTGGGGGTCTCCATTGGTGACTGGTCTCTTCCCCTTTGTGATCTCCTGCATCCTGTGAGCAAGCATACACATATGCATTCTTTGATTCACCTTCCTTATTGTATTAACCTGATTGTATTAAATTATATTCCTTGTATAATACAGCACCACTTGTTAGAATGTGTTTTAAATTGTAGTTTGGAACAGTCTTCTAGTAAGCAATGAAACAAAATGTATGAACCAATAATGACAAAACTGCCCATTTCAGAAAATTTCAACCATAAAAGGCCACTCAAACGTCTGTCATTACAATCCACCAATATCAGTAAATATGCAAAATCTCTGCAGAAGTAAGCCATCTACATAATTAATTAACACATTAAAGGGATCTGTAACTAATGAAGAGGTTGCTGCTAGCAAACAACTTTATATTTCATTGTTTCATCTACAAATAAAGTGCCTGTTGCCCTTGAAGAATAAATTGCCTATGCTACATTAAAAAAAAATGATAAGCTAGTAATTTTGCAATGGGAAATGAATGGCAAACTGATAACAGAAACATAGTTACTAGGTAACTCCTCCAAAGGAGGACATTCATAAGGCTGCAGCATCGGCTCCCTTTAAAGTACAACACAGTACAGTATCACTGATCCATCTACATACTGTGGGAGTAGAACCCACAGCTGTCTACATCAAAAGCAAGTATACTACCTGCTGTGCTACTAACAAGGCAAACAACTTGGCATAAATAGCACTAAACTTCTCTTCCCCTGAAGCTCACAGCTCCTTGTAAAATCCACTTGATACTCAACTAAATCTCTCAACTTCACAGCACAAGAAATCTGGAAAAAGCCAAAATTTATTGGGGGGGGGGGCAAAGGCCCAATACCAGGGACACGTTTTAAGTATCGCTTGTATAACCTTAGACAGTTGCTAAAATAAAGAGTTTTGTGTTTACCACGTGTTTCCTGAAAGATAGGAAGACTGAAACTTAAAGGGCTATCATTATTTAGTGAATTCATTTCTCACTGATTTGCCAGAAAACCACAAATTTTAAGAGGAACAGACCAAAAGTATGAGCCAAATATTCTGTGAAAATCTGGATGGTTGAGAGCTATGGACTCAACTCCCTGAATCACAAGTGGTGGTATGGGTAGAAAATTCAGGCTCTTGTTTGAGCCTGAGTAACACTAACCACCAGGTATACCTAACTGGGGCATTTTACACACACACACACACACACACACACACACACACACACACACACACACACACACACACCTGCAAATAAAAGAACAAAACTCTCCTTACCGGCATGACTCTGGCTCTTGCAGCACCAACAGAACAGTGGCAGCATAACTCCTGTAACATAGAGCAATAAAAGAACAAGGACAGCTGGTTTAGTTAGTTTAACGTCCGCATGCGACTCCACGTTAGCGTGAAAACTCCACTGCATTAATTCTTTCTGACAGGTCTTGCAGCTGTAAAAGTGAGGGGGGCCCTTCCCCTGGCTCTATGGTTCCAACACCCATGGCTGTAAAGACTAAACCAGAACAGTTTATAATAAATTTGCTCATTTTGAAAGCAACAAACCCCATTTCTCCCATGACTGATATGCCTGCCCTTAAGGAACTTAATTGGCTAGAACTACCCCATCATCTCATCTACACCCAACTACTCACAACCTACAAACTAATAAAAAAAAAAATCTCTGTCTGTCCCGTTTTCAGATCTCATCTCTACAACTATCTTCCTAATCTGTAGCTATGCTCAAATAAGAAAAAAAATCCTTTCCACCCATAAGCCACATAGCATAGCTGGCCATTCCCTTTTCACTTATTGTTTAGCAAAAACTTGGAACTTGGTCCCAGTAACTATAAAGTCCTCAACAAACATTCAAACCTTCAAGTCATCACTACAATCTTTTCTGCATAAATCGTGGCACAATTTCTGCTGTACACCAAGCTAATACCTTATTGCACACCCAAACTCTTCCCTTATTCCTATATCTAAGTCCTTCCTGCCTCATTTCTACTTCCTTTTCTCTAATCTTTTCCTGTATTACCTATAACTCAACACAGTATATTTTCCCTGTTTTATAACTCCAACATACCAATAACCTCTCCTTATTTCTCTACTCTAGTCTTGCTGTATAAAACAAGCTTACTAACTACTTATTTCCCCACTCCACTCCTCCTCAGTTGCTGCAACTCTTTCCTTTCTAGAATGCAATATTCATTCATAATTGTATGTGAATAGGATTATATTTTTAAGGCCAATTTCTCATAATCATGGAACTTTTTATGTTAGGTTCCTTGACAACATTTGTATTTTTTTTTGGAATGACACACCTGAGAAGGTCAAAGTCTTTATGGAATATATTAATGATTCTACTATTTTTTTGTTTTTAATTTACTTTCCAACACAAGTTGAATAGGATTAATTATCTTGATGTATCCAATAATATAACTGGTGGTCATTTCACTTTCAATACTTACAGGGATCCATTTTTTTCTAATTTTTGTTTAAAATTTTCCTGGCTGTGACCCTATGATTTATAAGAAAAGCCTAGTTAAAGCTCAGTTGTTGGGATTAGCTAGAGCAGTTTCAGAAGATGACAGCTTCACTTATATTGAGGGATTTCCTTTTGGCTATGTTTTTAGAAAGGGGATACCCAAATGATTTGATTAATGAACTAAGAACTAAGGTTACATTTGGAAGATTAACAAAATATACCACACTATTCTGGAAAGGGCAGAGTGGACTGAGTATTTTATCCAAATGTAGAAATGCCATATTATCAATTTTAGTAGATACATGGTTCTACAGTATAATAAGGCTGTGGGGACAATTAAAGAGATTATCAAAAAAATTGGAATATATTTAAATATGATGAAAATCTTTCCTTAATGATAGGGAGTGACCCTTTGTTTGTATATAAGTATGGGAATAATTTAAAGAAAGTTTGAAAGGGAGAATATTATGTTTGACAAGGTGGGATATCAGCATAGCTGAGGTACTGTGAGAAGTGTTTTCTGTCGACAATGCAAAAAAAAAAAAAAATATATATATATATATATATATATATATATATATATATATATGTATATACACAGACACACACACATGCATGTGTATTTGAGGATGACAGTTTAACTATCATTGCTGGATAAGAAAGCTTTGAAGTTAACTGTCTTGAGGAATTGCAGATATCGGGGGACTTATATACATTGCCATTCGTTGTAAGTGCCAATGTTTTTATATTGGCAAATCAGAGTGGACATTACAAAAGAGAATTTATGAACATTTACATGCTATTGAGAAGAAAAATAATAAAAATGTCCTCTTCAGACTTGTATAAACTTGTAGTAGATCAAATAATTTTAAATTTGCTATTTTAGGGAGTTTTTAAGAACCCAAGGGCTGGGCAATGGGAAAATAGAATAGTCTACAAAGAGTTAATTAGGCAACTTAGGTTTAATGCCAATAACTTTAGGGTTGAATAATATCAAAATATCCATGTATCAATCCATAACCCCCCTTTTCCCATTTTGGCACATGGAGTTGGGGTGTTACTTCAACAGTGACAATCATCTGGAGCCAAGTTTTATACTGCCATGTGGCTAGCCCTGCTGCAGTAGTTCTTCCACATCATACACTCACACACACTCTCACCTAGGACAGTTTAGATTGTCCAAGCTACCTACTGCATGTCTTTGGAATGTGGGAGGAAACTGGAGCACTCGGAAGAAACACACATGATCACAGGGAGGATATGATGCAGACTCTACACAGAAGGTACCCCAGTAGAGAATCAAACTGGGGAACCTCTTGCTGGAAGGCAACAATGCTGTCCACTGTGCCACCCATTATACTATTTTTAAATTTTGCTGAGCAAAATTATAATTTCAGTTCTCCCTAACAACATTTTACATATTCATTTTAGTGGCATTTATAAAGTGCTTTGTCATTCATCTTTGTGGATGGCATTTATTGCTACATATAGATTCACATTTTTATATTTTTCTGCATACCATTTTTTAAATATGTGCCATATTTATACATTGTTCATTTTTCATTATTTATTACATTATCCATTTTTAATTGATTGTAGATTATTTATTCGTGCATCTGTCAACATTCAGCAAACATAGGACTTATAATAAGCTTAGATTATTTTATTTAACACCTAAATGAAATATGGTTTATATGTACATTTGATTTTGTATTTGTGTTGGCAGTTTATGTAGTCATGGGATCAATTAACGATGCCAGGGTCAGTGAGTTATATAATTATTTGAGATTTAAATAAGTGGCGAGTGATGGTTTTAATAATTCAGATGAAGTCTACACTAACTTCTTTGTGAACAAAAGTTCATAACTAATTAAATTATTTTTTTTTGTATGCAGAATCCTGAACAACTGGGTCAGCTGTTAACAGAGTAGTGTCAATGTTCCTTGTGGTAGATGACAATAATGCATTTTTTGGCATTTAGTTTCAGACCATAATTTTGACACACCAAGTATTTATTTGAGACAAACCTTATATGTATTCACACGTGTGTGTGTGTGTGTGTGTGTGTGTGTGTGTGTGTGTGTGTGTGTGTGTGTGTGTGTGTGTGTGTAGGGATCTAAACCTCTTCTGCAACATCAACAGAATAGTTTTGAGGGAGAGATATATTTCACAGAGGATACTGCTGCTGTGGAACAGACTCCCCATCCACATAAAACAAAGTTCAACAGTCATTCTTGTGTTATTTGCATCTATGTAAACAGTATCCCTTTTTTAATTTCTCCAAATTGTTTGGGTTTCTATTACCATGACAGGAATGGACCCCATTCCTAAGTCAAAGTATGATTAAAGTTTATGAAATTAGTATTGTTTCAATCTTTGATGTCAACCAGAAGTGCTCTTCTCAGCACCCGCAATGTGCCCAGTAATGACTCCTTCTGCAATTCATATGGAGTTACATGTATTGGTAATGTATCTAAATACAATTGTAGATTCTTTATTAAAAGATCTGTTACTCCTATTACTATTGGAACTGTCTGGGTATCTTTCTTCCACATTGATCTGATTTCTGGCTGCAAATCTTGATATTTTATAACTTTGTGTGTCTCTGTATACAAGACACTCTAGTCACTGGGTGTGGCAATTTTAATGATTAATGCTACTTTTGTCTTCTTTTCATGGACCACTATATCCAGTTTTCTAACATCTTCATAGGTTCATAGGTTCATACTAGGCTATCTGCCCTAGGGCATTTATAAGCCTAGCCAGAATGTGTTTGGCTTTCGCCACCCATTTTAAATTAATTTTGCTATGCCCTTTTTTGAGGTTAGTATACTGTGCCTCTGTCTAACAGTGACACAGAAGTGATACCCGGGGTAAACCTACGATCTCCCATCCACTCATCAAGATTCCTCTTGAAGAGAGTCAATGAGGGACTCTGCCTAACCTGGATTGGGATTTTATTCCAGAGTGAAGGGAGCCTCTGGGTTATGAATCTGTCCCTCTAGCATGTCCTATTTATTTCAGTGCTGAGGTTCAAGTCTCTCGAGCATGTAGCTCGATGGGATTTGGATTTTCTGAGGTGCAGCATGTCCATTAATTCTGGGTTGGACATGGCTTTATACGTCAGGCACAGATCGCCTCTGAACAGGCGGTATGCCACTGAGTGGAGCTGGAGTTTCTTTAACCAGGCAGCATATGGCACCTGTTTGAGCCCTTTGATCCACTTGGTGAGGTACTTTTGGGGTCTTTCCAGTTGCTGCAGGTGTCTGGTAAGGTACATCCCAAAAGGGGCATTGTACTCAATTATGGGCCTGATGAGGGATGAGTAAAGAGGCATGATGACCTCCCCTGATCTTGATGTGAATCCCTTCATGATTAGGTGGGCTATATAAAATGTTTTTCTAACCACTTTGGCCACATGGTTGTCAAATGAGAGATTGCTATCAACTTGGGTCCCCAGGTCCCTAATTACTTCTTCTGTACTTAATGGATTACCACCTATGTGGTAATTTGTGGGCACTTTGTTTTTGCCAAAGGGGATGACTATACACTTTTTGCATTTAGCTTGAGGCCATGGCTCTGGCACCAGTTGTCTGTTTCTATGAGGCCCTTTTGGAGGATGCTTGTGTCGGCTGGAGAGTCGATTATGGCGCCCAGTTTGCAGTCATCTGCGAACTTGGTCAGCCACAGTCCTTCTGTGTTGGCCTGTACCTCTGAGAAATATATACCGAACAAGAGAGGTCCCAGGACTGAGCCTTGTGGGACGCCACTTGTAACTGGTTTGGAGTCTGACATGGCTCCAGCAATTCTAACCATGTGGGTTCTGTCCTTGAGCCAGTTTGCAACCCATCTAGTGACATAGGGGTTTATATTTAAGCTGGTGAGCTTATTTATAATGCCTGAGTGGGGTATTGTATCGAAGGCTTTTGTGAGGTCCAGGTAGGCTGTGTGGACCACCTTCCCCTCGTCAATGGCCTTGGTGACTGTTTCAAAGAAATCAACCAGATTTAAGAGGCAGGATCTGCCCTTAACAAAGCCGAACTGGGTAGGATCCAGTGTCTGTAGGTCCCAAATATCTTTATTTATGAGGTCCATGATGATCCTTTCCATAGCTTTGCAGACCAAGCTAGTCAGGCTTATGGGGCGATAGTTTCCAGGATCCGTTGAGGCATCACCTTTGTGGAGAGGGACCACAGTTGCTGTACGCCACTCTTTGGGTACATATCCTGTAGTAAGGCTGAGATTGAACAGTAGTTTTATGTTTGAGTTTAGCTCTTCTTGGAGTTCATGTAGGACGCAGCCCGGGACACCGTCTGGTCCCATTGATGCTGTGTTTTTTGCTTTGGAGATGGCGGCTCTTACCTGAGCATCTGAGATGTCAGGGGGGCAGCACTCTGCTGGGATAGATATTTGCCCTTTTGGTGGGGAGGGGGGGAGAAGTTTGCACTGAACCTGTCAGCTAGGATGTTGGCAATGTCTGTGGGTTCAGTGTATTTTTTGTCATTTTGGACTAATTCTGAGCATATCTGGGAATTACCACCCAGGTTCCTAACATAACTAAAGAAAGCCTTGTGATTATCCTTAGTGTCCTGTGCAATTTTTCTCGAAGCTGGCCTTAGACGATTTTATGAGTGCTCGTAGTTTTTGCTAATACTGATCAGAGATGCCTTCCCTTTTGGAATTTTGCTCTATCATTTAGTAGCTTCCTCCTTCTATTGTATAGTTTGTTTATGGCTGGGGTCCACCAGACAGGACATCTGCCTTTGGAGGATTGGGTCTTGGTTTTATTTGGGATTGCATGATCCATGCATTCCTGAAGGTGTTCATAGAATGCGTTTATAAAGGATTCTGCGGTCTGGGCCATATTTTCCACAGGCCGGGGCTTTGAAGGATTCCACCTCGATTTTGAGGAGTGTGAAATTTGCTTTAGAGAAGTTTTTCACTGTGGTTTTCTGGGCAGGGGCTGGTGTCGGGATGTGAATATCCAGTGAGATTAGTTTATGGTCTGATCTTACCAGTGAGGGATACACTTCTGGTCTGGAGCATAGAGTCCCCATGTTGGTGATGATCAGGTCCAGTATGTTTTCCCCTCTTGTGGGAGTGGTAACAAGTTGTTCCATAGCATTTGAGTTTATAAATTCTTGGAACCTTTGGGCTAGGGTGTTGGAGCTAGAGTAATTCTCCCAGTCTATGTTTGGGTAGTTGAAGTCACCCAATATAATGGTGTTTGGAGAGACCTTCATATTTTCCAGTGTTCTCAGGAAGGCCGAGTGGGGTTCCTGGGTTAGGGAGGGTGGTCTGTAGCAGGCTATAAACTGGAAGGCAGTTTTACCCACTGTTAGTTGCACATGGATAGTCTCTGATGCTTCGTGCTGTGCCACCAACCTGGAGGTGTGGGTATCTTTGACGAATATTGATACTCCCCTCCTTTTGTGGTTGGTCCAAGTTTTGAGGCGAAAAGCATGGTATGAGGTATAACCTGGTAGTGCTGGGGTGCTCGGAGCCTTGAACCAGGTTTCTGTTACTGCACAGATATCGATGTTCTCCATGCTAAGGAGAATTTCGAGTGCGTGCATCTTGAGGTTTAGACTTCTGGCGTTGAGTAGCATTACTCTTAGTTTCTTATCCCTTTTGAGCCTTGCCTAAAAAAGGTACTATGGTGGTAGCAAGAACCTTTGCCAATATCCAAAAGCCCAGGGGTGACAGGTGCAAGCCGTCCCTAGCGAAGCATCGTGGCTTGTTGAGCATGTCATCCCAGGCTGACAGGCATTGGATCCCCTTTGAATGACACCAATACTTAAGCCAATTGTTGAAATTGATCATCTTGTCTTCATATTGTGGCATCATTCTTGGTGAGGGTAAGATGCTACTCAAGGTCAGGGTCATACCGGCCTGGGCCACATGCTCAGAGAGCTCCTCTATGTCTCTTTTCATGTAGTCCAGGGAGGTACATCTCAGGTCATTCACACCAGCATGGACAATGACTGAGTCATATTTGTACTTGCCTTGGAGTGACCTGAGTGCTTGTGTTATGTGGCAGATCCTAGTGCCCGACAGGCAGCTCACCGTGACCTTCTCCTTTTTCAGCCTGGTGAGCGGGATGTCAGTGTGCCTGACGATAGTCACCTATTACAAGTGTATCAGGTGTGTTGTTTAGCCTTAAGGGCTGTGACTGTTCGGCACACTGGCTTTGTGAGCTATGTGTTGCACGTGTTTTGTTTTGGGGTAGCGGTTGCTTGGGTGTCTTCTTTGGAGGTCTCTGCTGCTTAGGCAGATTTTTATTTAGAGCCTCAGAGTATGTTTTTGTGTGTTTATGTGTTTGGTTTGCTGTCGTGGTAGGTCTATGTGAGACTGGAATTGTACTGAGTGTGGTTTCCTTCTCCTCCTGACTGGTTACGCCAATACTGAGTTGAGAGAGCTTAGCCTCCAGTTTGGCTATACGGATGCATCTCTCACATGTGTTGGAATTTGTTGGGAGGAGGAGAGGGTTGTTTGTGTACATGAGGCAGTTGTAACATTGCCTCAAGATTCCCAGATTCACCAGCTGGACCGGAGAGAAGATTGACAACTGACCTTTGGACATGCTAGAATAATATTGGGAATTCCTTTATAATTGAAAAAAAGGGCCAATGGGGAACAAGGTACTCAAGAGGACTTTGTGAGAGTGTAGTGCTTTTAAGTTTTTAGTGCTGAGTTATATAATTGCTTTAGTGAGCATGTGCCTTTAGTGAGCAAATGCCAGGTAACTTAAATGCAATGTGTTACAGGTAACTTAAATGCAAAAATGACAAACAGTAACTTTCTTTTAAGTGAAACAAGGAAATGAGTACAGTAAGCAATGCAGATATCACTAGGGATCCACAGAAGCGCTGAAAAGCCGCGTTTTAGGTGGTATTAGCGTTTCAGGGAAATAAGCAAAAAACAGCAAGCATACAAACAGAGCTAGATTCAGCAGGCCTGGATCTAGTCTATGCTACAGCAAACAAGGTGTACCAATTTCAGTAAGAAACAGTTGAAATATGCAGGCACAATAAGCCTTTAACCAGAAATTCCCAGCTCAGAAGGGCAGAGTCCAGCCTCTCCTCCCACAAGAGTGCAGACCACGAACCTTCTTAATGTAAAATAACTGGCCTGAAGCCCAAGTGCTTAAACCAGAACTAATACACTTTTAGAATAACAGACACTGAGCCCTCAATCAGCAGTTCCCAACTTAGAAGGATGTAAGCTACCTGTCCTGCCACCACAGTGCAGGCCACAAACCTTCCTAATGTAAAACAACTGGTCTGAAGCCTAAGTGCTTAATCCAAAGACTTAGAATGATAGCTACACTTTAATCAAGTTACTACCAAGCAGAAATAAATACAATTGAATACTTTGAAGAATGCCTGGATTAGTGCTCAAGTTATACAAACAAAGCTAGATTCAGCAGGCCTGGATCTAGTCTACACTACAGCAAACAAGGTGTACCAATTTCAGTAAGAAGCAGTTCAAATATGCAGGCACTATAAGCCTTTAACCAGAAATTCCCAGCTCAGAAGGGCAGAGTCCAGCCTCTCCTCCCACAAGAGTGCAGACCACGAACCCTTTTAGTGTAAAATAACTGGCCTGAAGCCCAGGCGCTTAAACCAGAATTAATACACTTTTAGAATAACTGACACTGAGCCCTCAGTCAACAGTTTCCAACTTAGAAGGATGTAAGCTACCTGTCCTGCCACTACAGTGCAGACCACAAACCTTCTTAATGTAAAACAACTGGTCTGAAGCCCAAGTGCTTAAACTAAAAGGCTTAGAATGAGTTACACCAAGAAGTAATAAATACAACTGAGTACTTTTAAGATGACGCAAAAGCAAAATAAAGTAGGAAGAAACACAAATACAGTAAAAGCAGATAATTTTTTTTTTCAGAAAAGTAGCAAAAACAGTAGTAAAAACAATTCACATGCAGTGCAAGCTGGCACACTTGAGTATGTAGCAATATTAGTCCACACGCAGTTTGAAAAAATGTAATTAAATTAAAAAGGACTAAAAGCAAGTGCAGAAAGGGTTTATTAGGTAGAATGCGGTAAAGAGATGGGACTGGGGGAGTGTCCTAGATCAAATCTACGGTGGGGCGGGCACTGCAAAATCCACCAAATTTAAACTACAACCAAGAACAGGGAGGGGGGATAGGGAAGACAGTTTCAACAGAGCTAGATATGAGGAATCACAGTCCAAATTATAAAACCACAAAAAGTGCAGAAAATATACTTAAATCAGCTTATGTCCAGTTGATGTATGCAGACAAATCTCAGTAGCCAGCAACTCAATTTAAAATGATTACTAGAAATGTAACCAACACAGATTTTAATGTTAGCAGAAACTCCCCAAGCTAATTAACACTTAAAGGAATTTTAAAGCAGTCTAACAACTACTGCAGAGCTTCAGAGACACACACAAGACAGTTTCAACAGAGCTAGATATGAGGAATCACAGTCCAAATTATAAAACCACAAAAAGTGCAGAAAATATACTTAAATCAGCTTATGTCCAGTTGATGTATGCAGACAAATCTCAGTAGCCAGCAACTCGATTTAAAATGATTACTAGAAATGTAACCAACACAGATTTTAATGTTAGCAGAAACTCCCCAAGCTAATTAACACTTAAAGGAATTTTAAAGCAGTCTAACAACTACTGCAGAGCTTCAGTGACACACACAAGACAGTTTCAACAGAACTAGATATGAGGAATCACCGTCCAAATTATAAAACCACAAAAGTGCAGAAAATATACTTAAATCAGCTTATGTCCAGTTGATGTATGCAGACAAATCTCAGTAGCCAGCAACTCGATTTAAAATGATTACTAGAAATGTAACCAATACAGATTTTAATGTTAGCAGAAACCCCCAAGCTAATTAACACTTAAAGGAATTTTAAAGCAGTCTAACAACTACTGCAGAGCTTCAGAGACACACACAAGACAGTTTCAACAGAGCTAGATATGAGGAATCACAGTCCAAATTATAAAACCACAAAAAGTGCAGAAAATATACTTAAATCAGCTTATGTCCAGTTGATGTATGCAGACAAATCTCAGTAGCCAGCAACTCGATTTGTCTTTTGAACTGTTGGTAATGGGTGATCCCAAGTGATGTAGATTTCATCATTTTCTATGATGCTTTGCAGCTCTTGTGTCCAGTGATTTTCAGCAACTTCAGTATTATAATGTTTGCACAATCCCCAGTGCAACAGTCTTGCCACATTAATATGCCATTCAATATACAGTCCTTCTGCCATTAGTATGTCACAACCAGTAACAAGGTGTGCAACTGTTTCCAATTCTGTTTTACAAAGCCTACGTTTGTCTTTTTCTCCCACATGTTCAATGGACTTTGTAAACTAATGTGTACGTAGTCCACTGTCTTGGGCTGCCAATATTAACCTTTCCTCTTTTGGTTTGAATTTGCCTCTCCTTGACCATTCCTGTGTTTGATCCTGGTCAACATCAGGTTGTTCCCCGAGTTTTCTATACTTGCAACTATATTTATGCATTTTCCACATTTCTTGCCTTCTCTTCTGATTCTTCACCTTATATTCGTTCTTTTGTTTTTTGGCACATTCAGTTGCTGCCTGATTTTTATCTACTTCTGGTTTGATTTCTCACTTTTGAGTTTATCTTGGCAGATGTTAACTGAAATTCTTGTATTGCACTACATTTCTAGTGATATGGCATCATATGAAGTAAATAATGACTCTTTCCTAGTGTCTGCAAATACTATTGTATTATTCCATAATGGAACATCAAACCATTTCATTTTCTCCATTCTTTAATGCCCCTTGAGAAAAGTGTTTACATTTATATCCCTTGATTTTATGTAATCTCTGTGAAGTTCTAAAGCCAACTCACTTTCTCCTACTAAACACAGAGAACTCCTGATAGATGTGCTTGTTGTCACATGTCAGTGTCACCTCTGGTTTCCACATATAGGAATGCTCCCTTTCCTTAAGCATAATGGTGGCAAAATGGACCAAAACCAGAAGTGGATTTCTTGCTGATGTTCTCCCTGGTAACCACACTGCCTGTTATAAATCCTCCTCTGGAATCTGAAGCCACTGGACCAGCTACTTAATAATGAAACCATGACAGTCTTTTTCTTCCAACATTTCAGGTATCACACTCACCCGTATATTCTTAGATCTTCTTGACAAGGGATGCTTCCAGTAAATTAAACATGACTTCCACTGCTGATACTCATACCTTTAATTCCATGTTTTTCCTAAGTAAGATTTTAAATAAAATCTGAATGTTCATTAACTACTTCCATTACTTCACTGATCGCTCTGTTTTTATCTTTGATATGATGTCCATATCTTGTGTTGATCTTGTACATTTTAAAGAAAACATCTTTAAGGGATATTACATGGCCACTTTTCCTGTCTGATTTTCTGTTTTTGGAGAGTTAACCATAATGTCTCTGCTTTCCTCCAATCACTCTGCTTTATTCTTTACTGACTTTTCTGCTTTTTTCATCATTCACTCCTTCTTTAGCTCTCATCTCTGACAATATATATGTATATATGATTTTGTGTTTAGAATTCCATCTGCATAATTGTAACTGCATAATTTTGTTTTGAGAGATCTATCTGTTGAGATATGTTCTGTCTGTTCAGTTCTCTCTAAAGAAATTAATTTGCTGAATTCTCTTTATGGAATTCTATCTACAAACGTCTATCTGTACAGTTCTTTGTTTCTAAATGTATCTGTTAGTCCCAGTCTGTAGAATTCTGGCTGGGATTCAGAAGCAGTTAGCATATTGCACCATGTGTTATGAAGTGGTGAAATGTGATGCGCATGGTGGACATGATTCTAAGACATAAGTAGCTCAGTGACATTACCTGCAAAAATAGCTTGGTCTTCATGAATTATAACTGTAAAATAATGGAATTATGGAAATGAGAACTACTGCATATAGAAATTAGGGTAAACAACATAGTAGCATGATTCAGAAATGCATAAATATAGTGACATAAGATCCTACATGGAGCAAGCTAGTACACTGATATTTTTAGAAAGCAGGGAGGGAGAGGGAGTGGGAGAAAGAGACTGCATTAAGATGCTAGGAGAGTAACACCTGTGCTAGATGGTCAACTTATGTTATCAGCTATTCTGGAAGCCATGACACATTGGTATGCTTCATCACCCTCTATATCATAGATGGAATAAAACTGTGATTAACTTACAATTACCTCCATGACAGAGACATAGTAGAAAGCTACTGTGTGGACAGAGACACCAAATGGGAGTTTGCAGATATGTGCCATCCTCACATGAAATTCCACAGGATACATGGAATACCCCTGTGGATGTGAAACTATATGCAGTGTTCACCATCTTTGCTATGAAGACTTTCCAGAAGCCATCAGGGGACATGGTGGGTATGTCACAGGCATCTGTCTCATGCATACTACACCCATATCCCATTCCCAGAAAGTTTTAGAAGCCATCTGGTCCTTATGGGCACCAATGCATAAACCAGAAGGGTCGGCACATTAACTGGAAGGGTTTCCACTTTAACTGTCAGGTGGTTTTCAGACATGGCTCCAAGGCATATCCACCAATAAAATGTCCTTGTGGAAAATCATTTTGCACAGATTGTTGGTATATATTAGACATGTACTAGGTGTGAAAAATGTGGGAACTTCCTTTTTTGGTGCACAGACACATTGTAAATAATACCATGTGCAGTGGGAAGAAAAAGTTTGGGAAAAGAACTTGAAGTCTGTAGTATGTATGAGTAATGGATACTTGGTCCTTCCACCTGGAAAAGGTGAGCAGTATGATGCTTAATTATTCCTCTTCCACTTGACCAGCTGCAACAGATGTGAAAGCCACTGGTTGAACTTGGGTCACCTAGGTGATACTGGGGACTTTATCCCTCTATATCACATAGCTGGTTAGAAATTCTGTGCTTAGAATTCTTAGTGCAGAATTCTACTTGTAGAATTATATCTGTTGCATTCCATGTTTAGAATTCATGCTAAGTCTGTATTTAGAATTCTAGCTGTAGACTTCTGTGCTTACATTTGTTCTTTCAAATTCTGTGCATAAAATTACCTGTAGAATTTTGAATGTAAAGGTCTCTGACTGGAATTTTATCTGTAGAATACTGCTTTAAAAATTCTGTGTTCAGAATCCTGTGGTTAGACCTACATCCTAGAGTTCTATCTTTACAATTTTGCATTTGTAATTCTACTCATAGAACTCGGTGTTAGATTTGTAACTATAATTCTTTGTTTAGAATTACATCTGTAGAACTCTTTGTTTAGAGTTATGTATGCAGAATGCTGTTTTAAGCAGTTCTGTCTCAGAATTGGGAGTTTAGAATGAAAACTGTAGAATTCCATGTCTAGAATTCTATCCTCAGGATTGTGTTTGTAGAATTCTATGTTTAGAATTCATTGTTTACAGCTATGTCTGAATAATTCTATCAGTAGACTTCAGTATTTAGAGTTCTAGTTGCATCAATCTGTGTTTAGAATTCTATATGTAAAAGTCCATCTGCAGTCTTATCTGTGAAATTCTGCATTTTGAATTTTGTTGGTAGAAACTGTGCTTGGAATATTGAGTTTCTAGTTCTATGTTTAGGCTTCTATCTCTAGAATTATGTGTTTAAAATTCTGTCTATGGAGTTCTATTATTTGAGTTATATGTTTACAATTTTATCAGTGGAAAACTATGCTTAAAATGATATCTAGAGAAGTCAGTTTGAATTCAATTGTCATGTTTAGAATTTTATCTGTAGAGCTGTGTAGTCTCTTCTATCTGTAGAATTTTTCTGTTTAGAATTCTTATGCAGAATTATGTGTTTAGAATTTTATTTGTAGAATGCTGTTTAGAATTATATCAGCAGTTCTGTGTTTAGAATTCTTTTGAACTCTGTGTTTAGAGTGTCTGTAGAACTCTATCTTTTTTATTCCATTTACAGAATTCAGTGCTCAGAATTCTTTTTGTAGAGTACTCTGTTTAGAACTTTGCTTGCAGAAGTCTGTCTGTAGATTTCTGTGCTTAGAATTCTTGCTATCAATGTGTGTGTTTAGAATTCTTTGTTAGGAATTTGATCTGTAGAGCTCTCTGTTTTGAATTCTGTCTGTTGAATTCTCCCAGATGTTCAGAAAGAGTTACTGCAAGCTATAAGTCCTAGCATTAGCTGTCAACCACTTACAATGTCTTTCTGAGTCAGAGACAGACCCACTACAGTGATCTTACATGGTTGGTAGAATCACTGTAGTGTGCCATGCTAGATGATAATGTGTCATTCCAGGGGAGGTGCTAATGCTAATTAGCCATGTGCTGTCCCTGGAAATGTTTGAAGAGAGTGACATGCAGAAAAGGGATTCAGAAAATTGCTTGTCTGAGTAAAACAGCAGAGCCATCTTTGTTAATTCACATGGCCAAAATGCTGCAATCCCCCTTATAGAGAATGGAAAGGATCATGTTGCAGGTAAGTTTAGTGAAGTTCAGTGGAGAAGTAGTGCTGGGTAGGTGTGAGTGAGTATATGTATGTATGTGGCATGTTTACAGTGATATGAATGGTGCTAAATGACTGTATTTGTGTGTGTGTGTGTGTGTGTGTGTGTGTGTGTGTGTGAGACTTCCTGGGTATTAGCGGTTATTAGGCAGAGGATTGAGAGTGTAGGGGTATGTATGTGTGTGTGGGTCTGTATTAGTTTGTCAAAGATTAACTTTCTAGAACCTCCATTCATCGAACATGTCAGTGAACTTTCACATCAGCAAATGTTTTACACAGGGAAGTTAGCCAGCAGTAAGAAATGTGTTCTTTTCCCCACTGTAGTGCGATATTGGAGTTGGTATATATAAGTAGGGGGGGTGTGGGGGGCACAGGCCCCACCTTGTTGGGTTTGATATGCTACGCTGTGTGTGATGGTCAGAGCAGTGGACAACTAACTTTGTTCCCTGTGTAAAAGATTCGCTGATGTGAACTTTTGCTGAAGGGAACATTCATTGAGTTTTGTTTGATGAACGGAGGTTTGATGAGCGTAATGTTTGACAAAGTAATATAGACCCTGTCTGTGTACATATAGGTGCATGGGTGAGGGTGTCCTTGAATGTGTTTGAGTACGGGATGTCATGTTGAGTGAATATCTATATGTGTGTGTGTGTGTGTGTGTGTGTGTGTGTGTGTGTGTGTGTGTATGCCTGCATGCTTATGGGAGAGTAAATGAGCAGAGTAACTGTGCCAATGTGATTCATAGACTGCCAGTAGTAAGTACCAGTGACAAGTACTGTTTAACACTGGAAGTAATTACAGAGATTTCAGAGACATACAGATTAACCAATAATGAGGTCTTCCTCATTGTGATGTGTCCAAATGGAGAGATGATAAAATCAGCAAGAATAGAGACTAATATTGCTGGGAATTGAATTCATCCTCAAGTCTTGGTGAGTACTTTCAAAAGGTGGATCCTGTTTTTTATAAAATTTCTCCAAGATAACACTGATGTATAATTTTATATAGCATGTATCATGGACAGAAGCAGGTTAAAAAATAAAAAAGACTGCTGGGTGCACGAGTTCCAGGATAAAAAAGTGCCCAATCCTGGTAGGCACACTGGTGCCAGGTCTGAAAATAAATGACAGTGTAGAATCGTCAAGACATGGAAACATTCCTACAATGGGGTTAGGCCAGGCTCAGGGGAGGATGGCACCACTGTTGAAGAAGGAAATAGTAGTGCACAAAAATCACAAAAACTTATAGGCCAAAAAAGAGCCATAAAGATGAGAGAGTAGACTATTGAGGATAAGAAAGACATTATGTATTGTTACTATTATGCACGAAGCCAAGAATTTCTAGACAGAAGATATACAAAAAATTAAGAGAGAAATTACAGAAAAGAAAAATGTTTTCACAAGAAAAACTGTCAACAGCTTCAAATGCAAATTTGTCTTCATTAATAAAACAGATTCATGAAAAACATTATATATACCAAGGAACTTTGCACCATTTAGAAAAAGAAGTGATGGAGGCAATGTGAAAATATAAAGAACAAAATCTAGAGATTTTTAAAAGGTATAAAAAGAAATGTGGACATGAGAAAGAAAGAGAAATCTGATATGGTGCAATATTTATGTAAAGGAGAAAGTCAAATTAATCAATGCAAAAAAGTAGCACCAAAGATATAAGATGAGAAATACATGCAAAGGAACCCAGATATGGAAAAGTTCACAATACAAAAATGTATGATCACAGGGGGAAATGAAGAACAGAAGATTAGCAAAGTAGTTAAAAAAATAGAAGCAGAAGTTATGGGATACCTGTGAAGTGAAGGATTTAGTGTAGAAAGTCTAACACATGTTATATCGCAGTATGATGGAACAATGAGTCCCCCAAGGAAGGAGAAACAGGAGGAGCAGTAGACATCTGAATAAGAAATGTGGACATGGAAAAGAAAAGGAGATTTAATATCGTGTAATATTTATGCAAAGGAGAAAGCAAAACAATTCAATACAAAAAGAGCAGCACCAAAGATATTTGAAGAGAAATATGATATGGAAAAGTTTACAATACAAAAAAAATAAGAAAACAAATAGGAAAATTAGTCAGGAGGAGTAGTGGTGCTGCGGTAGCATTGTCACGTTCAATTATCAGCTAGAGCGTCTTCTGTGTGGAGGCATGCATGAATGGGTGTGCCTTCATTGAAGGTTGTGCGTCAGGGCTGGTAACTCGGCATGTAAAAATCCACTACCAAACATTAGCGGACCGGAGTTCCACTGTGGCGACCCCTAACCGGGATAAGCAGAAAGACACAACAACAACAACAAGTCAGGAGGATTAATAATGGAGAAGTTAAAGAAATAGAAACTGAGGTTATAGATAACCTGAGAAGTGAATGGTTTAGTATAGAAAGTGTAGAAAATCTAACTCTGATAACACCATAGCAGGCTAGAATAATGACTCCCCAAAGTAAGTAGAAACCTGTGGAGTAGGAAACATCTGATCATTTGCCATACGAAGATACTTTGGAGCCTTCAGTAGGAAATCAGGATAAAAGTTTAGATGAAGTTGCACAGCAAGGGAAGGAACAGGAAACTATGGCAGTCAATGTTGTGGAGTGATAGGCCAGTGAAATTCCATATAAAAAAGCAACAGATGATACAGGGTGAAACTGAAGAGAATTTGGCACAGGAAGATGCTCTGGAATGAACATTAGATTTATTCCCAGAAGACAAAAGGCTGAGGGCCAAGGTACCAGAATAAACTGAATGCTGAAATACATCCTTTGGTGTTTGTGGTTACTATGCTGAAGCCATTTTTGGTGTTTCTTTGTGGTTTGGTGATTACAGAGTATATATGAAACTTTCTGTAGAATACCCACAGGAATGGAGAACAAAGAATGTGCCCTCAGTTTACAAGAAAATGATCTAAGGGATGAGTTGCTTGATTTAATATTAAGATCAATGAAAGAAACAGACTACAGAAAGTCAATAAGACCCAACATGTTAGAAGTTTGATAAAACAAATGAACAAAGTAATCAGGACTGTTCATAGAAATTCATGCGATAAATAGGATATATTACTGTGCAGCTAAATTAATAGCAAATAAAGTCTTACCATAAAAACACAGGGCAGTTAGGGAAAGGAAAGGAGAAATCAAATGCCATCAGAGAAGTATCAAATAAAAAAACTATAAAGCAAATAAGACAAAAAATGTCACAGAAGAGGGAACAGATCAATAAAAATACTCAGAAAGACAAATGCGATAAAAGCAATGCGCAGTATCAGAACATATCAGTATCTATCTACACCATTACAAATAATAAAATAAAGTATCAGCACAGGCAGAAAATGATGACCCAAAAAAGTTTTATAGATAATTGGGAAACCAGGCAAAAGTAATGGAAACACCACTCAAAAAAGAAGAAATAGACACATTTTAGAGAAATATTTATGAAGATCCTGTGGGACATAACAAAGATGCGGAATTGATAGAACAAGAATAAGAATGAAGTAATGGCCAGAGATATTGTAACAAAATTTAAAAAATCTCCTAAATGGAAAACCCCAGGCCCAGATGAAGTACCTAACTTCTAGCTAAAAGTATTAACATCTTTATATGAAGATTTAGCCATAACAAATACTACAAAAAAGACCTGGAACCAAAACAAGAAAAACCACGAATATAACTGAGTAATGGTCCGAACAGGTTAAAGAAACAAATAATTTATTATATACAAACTAAGCACGTTCATCTGCTTATAACCAAAGACTTCTTCAGAGTTTGCAAACAGTCAATTAGAAAAGACTTTTAAATAGTAAAGACCAAAGTCACATGTTAAAAAGCAGCTAATGCAGCACCAGAATTAAACACTGCCATCATAATTATTTAAATACATTAATAATTTAATTTCAGAAAAAATATATACAAACAACCCTAAAAAAATATATATTGTATTACACTTAGTCTGTATATAATAAATTGTTTCTATAACCTGTTCTGACCATTATTCAGTTATATTCGAAGATTTAGCCATAAGTAAGAACTATTGATATGCACACCTCAAACAGACACCAACCTGGTTAACAACAGGAAAGACAATACTCCTCCTTAAGAGCTAACCAGTAAGCTATCCTAAAAACTATAGACTAATAACTTGCCTTCTGACGATGTATAAACTATACACGGGAACTGATGTCAACAAAGTTTATAGTCATTTAGAAGAAAACTCAATCATAATAGTAGAACAAAAGGGTACAAAAAATAGTCATATGGAAGAAAGGATCATTTGTTGTTAAAAGAATCTAAGTATGGCATGGATAGACTACAAAAAACATTTGACAGCATCCCACATTCATGTATAAAAGAGTACTTACAAATGTACAAGATACACCCTACACTGATTGACTACATTATAGTGACCATAAAACAGTGGCAAACCAATTTGCAGTTAAGCCATGATAAAAGACAAATTATTATTCCAGGAATAGAAATTCAAAGGGGGAAGGTATTCCAGGTGACTCCCCCTGACCACTGCTCTTTTGTCTTGCACTTAACCCATTAAGCTCTCTACTTAACAGATTAGTTCATGGCTACAATTTGGGTCCCAGAAAACAACAAAGTGTAAAGACTTCTCATCTTCTTTTTGTTAGTGATTTAAAATGGTATAGTTCATCAGATGAGGAACTGAAAGCACAATTACAAGTGGTCAAAACTTTCTCAGATGATATAAGAATGTAATTTGGTCTTGATAAATGTGTAAAAGCAACCTTTAAAGCGGGAAAGCTGCAGCACCAAGAAAATATCCGTCTGGGACAGGAATATGATATAAAGGAACTTGAGCAAGAGGGCGTGCATAAATATTTAGGAGTTGATGAAAGATCAGCAATAAAACATGAACAAATGTGAATAAAACTTAGTAAGGAATATTTTAGATGATTAAAATTAATACCGAAAACAGCTCTGACATCTAGGAACAAAGTCCAAGCTATAAATCAATTTGTTCTTCCTGTCCTAACTTACAGTTTTGGAATGACTGACTGGCCCCAAAAGGTATTGAATCAGTTGGACAGGAAAACAAGTAAAATGTTACATGCTTATCAAATAATTTATAAAAATCAGTACATACCAATATTATATATTCCCAGTTCTGAAGGAGGTATGGGCCTCCTCCAAACTGATTTCTTGTTTAGATTTACAATCATAGGACTGCATATATATTTGCGGACCTCAAAAGATCTAAACATAGTGAAAGTTTTAAAACATGAGGAGAATAAGTCTAAGACGACTTTCCTGCTTAGATTAGCAGAAGCATAAAGGTGTCAAGCGGGAATGGAAATCAAACCAGAAGTACACAAAAATCAGGCAGCAACAGAATGTACCAAAAAAAAAAAAAACAAAAGAAAATATATAAGGTGAAGGATCAGAAGAGAAGGCAAGAAATGTGGAAAATGCATAATTATAGTTGCAAGTACAGAAAACTCTTGGAACAACCTCATGTCAATCAGGACTGAATGCAGGAATGGTTAAGGAGAGGTGAATTTAAATAAAAAAACAAAAGGTTAATATTGTTGGCCCAGGACAGTAGACTACCTACACATTGGTTTATAAAGTCCATTGAACATGTGGAAAAAACAGACGAATGCATGTTTTGTAAAACAGAATTGGAAACAGTCACACATCTTGTTGCTGGGTGTGAAACGCTATTGGCAGGAGGACTGTATACTGAAAAGCATAATAATGTGGCAAGACTGTTGCACTGGGGATTGTGCAAACATTATAATATTGAAATAGCTGAGTAGAATTGGAAACAAGCCGCAAAGCATTATAAAAATGATGTTTATATCACATGGGATCACCTATTATGAACAGTTCAAAAAAATGGATGTGAGAAAACCAGATATAGTAGTCCATGAAAATACGATAAAAGTGGCATTGATCTATGAAACTGCTACACCCAGTGACTTCAGTATCTTACATATAGAGAGACACCAAGTCATAAAATCCCAGGATTTGCAGGCAGAAACAAGGGCAATGTGGAACAAAGATACCCAGACAGTTCTAACAGTAGTTGGAGCATTGGGTCTTATAAAAAAGAATTTACAGTTGTACTTAGATATGTTACCAATACATGTAACTTTGTATGGATTACACATTGCACGTGCTGTGAAGAGCACTTCTGGCTGCCATCAAAGATTGAAACAATACTAATTTCATGAACTTTAATCATAATTTGACTTAGGTATTCCCATCATGGTATTAGAAACCTAAAAGACTTGAAGAAATTAAAACCTGATTAAATGTCTCTGAACTGCATTTTATACAATCTTATTGACCTGTCTGTGGAAGTCAGTTTACATAAGTAGTTGGAATTATTTCTGAATACCAAGGTCTCTGTCTAGAATTCTATCTGTGGAATTTTGTGTTAAGAGTTCCATCTATGGAATTCAGTATTTATAATTCTGCTTGTAAAATTCTTTGTTTAGAATTATATATCTAGAACTGTGTGTTTAGAGTTTTATGTCTATAATGCTATATGTGGAACTGTGCATTTAGAATTTTATCTTTAAAATGTTGTGCTTAGAAAACTAGCTGTAGAATTATGTTAAAAATTTTATCTATAATGTTCTGTTAGTATAGTTCTTTTATAATTCTGTCTCTAGAATTCTGTGAGAATATGATCTGTAGAACTTGTGTCTCTATAATTTTGTATTCAAACTGTAGAACTGTATGTTGGAATTTCTAGCCACAATATTCTATCTAGAAAAGTATAGGTGTAGAGAGGTCTATGCTTCAGTTTCAGCTTGTATAATTTTAAGTTTGGAATATGATCAGTAGAATTCTGTGTTGTACATTACATATGTACAAGTCTTTGGTTTGAATTATATTTGTAGAATTCTGTTACAGAAATCTTTGATTAGAATTGCAACTGTAAAACTGTATCTGTAGAATTCTGTATTTAGAAATTTGTGTTTCTTACCATATCCATTTCTGTTTGTAGGTTCATAGGAGTGTACTGGGCTAATGGCCCTGGAGCCTTTACAAGCCTAGCCCAAAAGATTCCCTTGGCATTATGCTGCCCAACATTATTTCCCAGTGCCCCTGTCTAGCAGGGCCATTGAAGTGATCCTCAGAGTGAATTTTCTATTTCCCATCCATTCGTCAAGATTTCTCTTAAAGAGGGCCAGTGAGGTGCTCTGCTTGATGTGTAAGGGAAGTCTATTCCAGAGCAAGGGCAGTCTCTGGGTTAGGAACCTGTTCCTTCAACAAGTTCTATTGATTGAGGTAATGAGGTTGAGGTCTCTGGTGCATGTGGCATGGAGGGATTCAGATTTCTTTAGATGTAACATATCTAACAGTGCTGGGTCTGACATGGCCTTGTAGGTCAAGCAGAGATTGCATTTGAGTAGGCTATATGATACCAAGAAAAGTTGGAGTTTTTTTAGTCTTTCCGCATAGGTCAATTGTTTAAGGCCTAAGATCCTCTTACTGAGGTATTTTTGTGGCTTTTCCAGTTGTTGCATATGTCTAGTGAGGTACATGCTGAATGGGCATTGTACTCGATAATTGGTCTAATGAGGGAAGAGTAGAGAGAGATAATTACATCTTTCTTTCTGGAGGCAAAACCCTTTGTAATGAGATGTGCCACACAGAAGGATTTTCTGACTACAGTGGCAATGTGATTATTGAAGTCCTTGGCCAGATCTAGGTAGGCTGTGTGAATTTGTGTTCCCAGGTCTCTTATGACACCTTTGGTGTTCAGTGGGCTACCATTGATGTGGTAGTTCATGGGTACCGTGTTCTTCCCAAAGGGAATGACAAAGCATTTTTTGGTATTGAGCATAAGGCCATGGTTCTGACACTAGTCATTGGTCTCTGAGAGGCCTTTCTGTTGAATGTCAACATCATTTGGGGATCTAATAATGGCTCCCAGTTTGCAGTCATCTGCGAACTTGGTCAGTCAGAGTCCCTTGGTTTTGGCCTGGACTTCAGAAAAGTAGATGCCAAACAGGAGAGGACCCAGGACCAATCCTGGGACTCCACTCGTGACTAGTCGGTAGTCTGATTTGGAGTCCGGTACTTTTACTGTGTGAGTTCTATCAGTAAGCCAGTTTGCAATCCACCTTGTGACATAGTGGTTGATGCCTAATTTAGTGAGTTTATCTATGATTCCCGAGTGAGGAATTGTATTGAAGGCCTTGGCCACAGTTCTGGTGACAGACTCGAAGAAGTCCACCAGGCTGAGTAGACAAGATCTACCCTTAACAAATTCAAACTGCGTGGGGTCTAGAGTCTGGAGATTCCATATGTTCTTGTTTATTAGGCCCATGATGATGTGCTCCATAGCCTTACATACCAGACTCGTCAGGCTAATGGGGAGATGGTTCCCAGGGTCCATAGCCGCACCCCCTTTGTGAAGTGGGATGACTGTAGCAGTGCACCATTCAGCAGGGACAAAGCCTGAATTGAAACTGTGATTGAACAGAGCACACAGGTTTGGTGCCAGTTCATTTTGCAATTCATGTAGAACGCAGCCAGGGATGTTATCAGGTCCCATGGAAGCTGTATTCTTGGCCTTGGACAATGCAATTTTAACCTGTGCAGCTGTAATATTAGGTATTAGGCATCCCTCAGGCATTGTGATTGGCCCTTTAGGGGGTGAGAGGGGGGTGAAGTTGGCACTGAATCTGTCAGCCAGTATATTGGCAATGTCTGTTGGCTCAGTATAGGAGTTACCATTCTGTAGTAGCTCCGAGCAGATCTGAGCATTGCCTTGTAGAATTTTGATATAACTATAGAAGGCCTTGTGTTTGTCTTTAGTATCTGTTTCAATTTTGTTTTTGTAGCTGGCTTTAGAGGATTTGAAGAGGGATCTCAGCTTTTTGTTGAGGCTGACAAGGGAGTTTTTCCAGTCTTGGGACTCCGCCTTGTTCTACAACAGTTTCTTCCTTCTGTTGTAGAGTTTGTTTATGGCAGGGGACCACCAGATTGGCTTCCTTTTTTTGGAGGAGAGCGTCTTGGTTCTATTAGGAATGGCCCATTCCATGCATTTGTATACGTGTTCGTACAGTGCATTGGAGTATGATTCAGCAGTCCTGCATTTATTCTCCATTTGCATGGGCATTGTAAAGTTATCCACCTCAGTTTTAGAAGCCCAAAGTTGGCTTTGGAAATGTTTTTATGGTGGTTTCCTTTGCAGGGGGTGTGAGTGGGATGTGGATATCCATGGTGACTAGCTTGTAGTCAGATCTGACAAGGGAGGAGTTGACAAATGGTGTAGAGCAATGGTTGCCCATATTAGTAATGACCAGGTCGAGGATGTTGCTACCTGTAGTGGGGGTAAATGTTGTGCCGTGGTGGTATTCAAACCATGCACCTACTACATGCCAAGCTGTGACTCTAACCACTAATCTGATTCTGTGAATGGAATTCTTTGTCTAGAGTTCTACCTGTAAAGCAATGTGCTTTGAATTCTGGATGAAGAATGTTTTTGTTTATAATTCAATATTTCAGTGTTTCAATGTTTGTATTATGCCATGGACCTCAACAGAGATCATTGTGAGCCTTCCTCCAGGACATCAGTGTCCAAAATACTCTATTCCCATAGCATAAATCGAATTTATTTTTTAAAACTCTCAATACTTATATCCTGTCTAATTTCCAAGGACAATAAATTCCACCCTCATCCAGGGATAATCTGTAAGAAATTCCTCAATAATGAATATTTCACCCTCCTAGCTCACAGAGCAACACATTGTTCCTAGTACCCTTATCATGCTGTACAAATGAAATACCAAGCAGACACCAGATTTCTTCCTCCTGCAAAAAAAAAAAAAAAAAAAAAAATATATATATATATATATATATATATATATATATATATATAAAAATAAATATCCATATTAAGTCTGCATTATTCTAGCTTTAAAATTCTGTCTAAACTGTCTGAATACTTTGGTTCTGCTATAGAACCCTGAATTTAAGAATGCAGAGGAACCAATACACTGAAAAGTAATGCCTAAAATTCAAAAATGTACAAGCCTCCCATACTCCATAGATACATAAACTCCATGGGTGCCCCAATTCAGAAAAGATAGAAATCTTGTGAAAGAAAGAAATCACTGCTGACATGCTTAGAAATCGCATAATCAGTGATTTCCTATGTAAACCAACTTGAATTGCTCTCTTCCTTGGTCTCTTGTGCTTTGAGCAATCGATATGAGACTTTATCCATGGCTACCTGTAACTATACCAAATACTTCCATCTATAAAATTCTGTGTTTAGAATATTATCTGTAGAACTATTTTAAAAGGCACGTGTAAAGCTATACTAGAATTCTTTGCTTAGAATTCTCTCTGTAGAATTCTGTGTTATAATGATATGTTTAACATATCTGTAGAATTCTGTGTTTAGAATTCTTCATTTAGAGCTATAGCAGTAGAATTCTCTGTTTAGAAATGCTTACCCACAACTGGCAGATTGTAAAATCACAGAAGATCTAATTGGATAATTTCATCTCACTAATGTTGAACTGCTCAATTACTGTTCTTGAAATCACAACCACAGCAGTTTATTTGTGTGTGTGTGTGTGTGTGTGTGTGTGTGTGTGTGTGTGTGTGTGTGGTATATATATATATATATATATATATATATATATATATATATATTTGAATATGTGCATGTGTAATGTGGGGTACCTTTGCCAATGCAATATATGGGCTGCCAATAGCAATTACCACAGGAAAGTGCTGATTAGCAGTGTAATGCCATGCTATTCTGAGACATGCAAATTTGCCAGTAATGAGATCTTTCTTCATTCCAGCTAAACATATCTCTGAATCATATTTTATACTGCTGGGGAAACAACTCATTTTGGCTGCAGCAGTTAGTGCTCATGGTGGGGTTCTTTCTGAATCTCAGACTCTTCCTTTATTACTTCATACATAAAATTATAACTGTTAAATTCTATGAGTAGCACAGTATTAGTAGTATTGTGGCTATATAACTATAAATTTTGAATTCTATTTATGGCATTTTTGTGTTTAGAATTCTATATGTATAATTCTATCTGTAGAATTTTGTGTTTAGAATTCTCCCCATAAAATTTTACAGTTTCAACTTTCTGTGTTGTATTCTTTCTATAGAAGTCGGTCATAGAGTTTTATATTTAGAATGCATGGTGTAGAATTCTGTGTATAGCATTCTATATTTATAATCCTATTCATGCAATTCTGGTTTTAGAATTTTGTCTGAAGCGTTCAGTATTTAAAATTCTGGTTGATTTCAGAAACAACGAAAACAGCATTACATGAAACAGCATCATGATCAGTGATGTGCAGGGGGGAGGCATTTCAAAGACAAATATAGAACAATACCCTTCAACTGTCCTTGATTTTGTGGAATGTATCTGAGTTTGTTTATTTTTGCTCTCCTCCTTGTAAAATTTTTGATTTTCTAGTAAGTCACTGAGAATTACAGTCAGTCAATAATGCCAGAATCTCATGCTTTTTATTGTTCATCAAATATATGTTGATGCAAAACCTGATATTCTCTGAAATTTTTAAGTGAATTTATTTATTTATTTATTTATTGATATTTGATTACTGGGGAAAGTCAGACTGGGTATAAGGTCATTTTCAGAGGGGGCCGGGGGAGAAAAGCTCCAAATTATTACAAAACATTTTAAGAACAATAATTTTACAGTCTTCAAATATAAAACAAAAACATCTGTGGTTTAAATAACTGTAACAGATTAGACATAATATAAAAACATTGCTTAAGAATCGATACAAGGTATATGACAATCTAATATTTAGAGAAATGTTAGACAGTTTGTAGCAAAATTAAAGGTAAGTTAGTGTAATACAAATAGGAATTGCGATATGAAGTGAAGGAAAAACAGGTTTATAGTATATTTAGAGAAAAAGTCATGGAAGAGAATTAGATAGCAGTAAGGACGTAAGTGAGGGAGGGAGAGTAAGGAGGTATAAGGAATGAAAAGGCAATTGTTTACATTTAGGGATATAGTTTATTCCAGTTTTGAGCAAGAACACAGCCAGATTTCAGCTAGGAAGTCTTTCAGAGTAGTTTTGAAAGATGGGAGGGAGGATATAGACCTAATGGATACAGGTAAGGAGTTCCAGGCTTTAACAACCTTGTATGAGCACAGACAATGCCCAGCAGATTTGCTAGGTTTGTGGACAGACAGGAGTTTTTGGTCACTGGATCACAATGACTCACTGGGAACATTGTTGTGTACAATGTTTTATAGTGCTAGACAGACAGATGGATGCTGGATAATTTTTATGTGGTAAGAAGTTGTGTATATGTTAGTTGATGTGGCAGTTAACCTATTTAGGCTTTTCAGTGCTATACAGTGGTGGGTTCTGAAAGGGGTATGTGTTGCAAATTTACCAACTTTGTTCACGTTTTCATTTTTGTGATGTCTGGAGGTTAGTAGGGATGGGAGTGCCATAAAGAAGGGTGGAGGAGATAAGTTGTGGCAAGTGTAGTTTTAGTTGCTTTGGCGAGAACGTTTTTGGCTCTGTAAAGCATCCCTGATTTTTTATGAGATTTTCTTATGGAATTTTGTGTATGCAGGTCGACTGTAGGATTATCATCCACTATCACCCCTAATAGTTTGCTATGAGAAGTAACTTCAATGGTTGTATTATTAAGAAAGAGGATTTTAAATTTTATTTTTCATGGGAGAGGGATTTGGGGGAAAAAAGCAGTAGTTTGGTCTTTTTTGGGTTGAGCAAGAGTTGTGAGTTATGAAGCCATGTTTCAGTGGCTGTTAAATTTCTTGGAGGTGTACCATGTTGTCAGATGTGTAAATGAGAGTGGAATCATCTGTGTATTGCATTAGGGTGGCCTGTTGTGTGGAAGTATAGCGGGTGTTGGTAAAAATGTTGAACAAGAGGGGACCAAGGAAAGAGCCTTGTGGTACACTGGTGGTGACTGGGAGGTAAGGAGAGAGAGTGGTGTGTCATTTTACTGACTGATACCTATTGGATAGGTAGTTTTTGAACCATAGAAGGGTGGGCTGAGAGAGATCTAGTGAGGACATTGAAGAGGTTTGCTGTGACAAACTGTGTTGAATAAAGAAGAGACTAGTTTGCCTTTATCTCTAGCTTTACTAACAGTATCGATATAGGTTAAAAGTGCAGTGTTAGTACTGTGGGAAGGATGGAAGCTGTGTAGTGTAGGAGATTGAAATTGTTCCTGTAGGAGACAGTCTAGCAATTGTTTTTGAATACATTTTTTGGCAAGGGGAAATAAGATTGCTATAGGTCCAAAGTTATTAATGTCTGTTGAATTTCTTCTTTTGTGCAGATGGATACTGTGTGATTTTTTTCTAGAGAGAGGGAATATGGGATGGACTGACCTGTTTTTAAAGACTGAGACAGGGCACGCAATTGTACAGGCTGCTATTTTTAAGTACTCGCTTTGAAGGTCACCAGCTGAAGAAAAGTATGGTTTAGGTTTGTTTAAGAGTAGTTTTATATAGGATGTGGGCACAGGTTTGAAGGTGAAAGTGGATGTGGTGATATGTGAGTGCTGGGCAGTTTTGGAATTAAATGCTGAGGAATCCTTTGTTAGAGATGATATACTATCTATAAAACAAGAGTTGAACTGTATTGCAATTTCGAGTGGTGAGTTATCGGGGGAGGGTTTGGGTTGCATTTTTGTCCGGGATGTAAGATTTCTTTAATGGATGTCCAAATTTTTTTAGGGTTGCGTTTACTATTATTCTGAAAGTTTTTATAGTATAGTTTTTTTGTCTTCATTTATTTGTGTTTTAATACGATTATGAAGCATTCTGAAGTTTTCAATATATTAAGGTGTTTTATATTTTTGCCATTCTTTCCATGCTTTTTCTCTATCCGGCATTAGATTCTACTCTTTTTAGATAGCCAAAGTGCATTATTTGTTTTCAGTCTTTTCCTTCTAGGAGGTGCAAGGCTATTTTGGATATTTAGAAAAGTTGTATTGAATGCAATTACAACATCATCTAAGGGGAGGATTTCAGGAAATTCCAGTTAATAGATGATAGTGTAGTAATGAACATTTCTGGGTTAAACTTGGAAGGATTACATGTTGTGTTACAATTGTGCTGTTAAGTGTGTGAGATGTCTGGTTGGGTCCATATTAAAATAGCGAAACCTCACTTACGCGAATACCTAAATGCCGACACATAAATAGCGAACCGGGAAAACACCGAATGTCTTGAAGCGTGAAATTTGAAATATCGAATTGTCATAGTTGGGCCTTATCCGGTATAGCTCCCTAACATAAATGTGCAATAATTATGGACCTTAGGGTTAGGGTGTGGGTTAAGGTAAGTGCATACGTAGTAATACATACAACCTTTACTTTTGGGTTAGAAGTAGGGTTATGTTAAGTGTATGTATAGTAATATAGTTGTGTAGCTGAATGTATACATAAATTATACTTTTCCCATAGTTGGGTGTTGTTTGTTTATAGTTAGATACATTTGTGTGTAGTGAATGTTTGATTAGGATATGGGATATATGGGTGAAGTGTAGATATGGGGAAGTGTGGATTATTTATTTTGTTTGGGTAGGTAGTACATAGTGGGCGGTGGGGTTGGCCAACTATGACAATTCGATATTTCGAATTTCGCACTTCCAGACGTTCAATGTTTTCGTGGTTCGCTATTTATGTGTCGGCTTTTAGGTATTCGCGTAAGTGAGGTTTCGCTATTTTAATATAGTCCCATCTGGTCATACAGATTGGGAGATGATCACTGAGAAAGTCTGACATTGTACCTGTGGTAGAGTATTTGCTAGGGTGTGATACTAGGATCCAGTATAATAGAGAATTTGATGTCTTGCTATAATGTGTGGGGCTATTAATTAGTTGTGTGAAACCATGTAAGATTATACTAGATGAAGGGGAGTTAGAGTTTATGTCCAACCAACTGACATTCACGTCATCTAGTAATACGTTTTCTTGTGGAAATGTTGTAGATATCTATTGCAAGATATCTTCCAGTATAGCTGTATTGTCACTAGGAGGGATATAAAGGACAGTAGTACATATTTGTTTGGATATAAAGGGCAGTAATACATATTTATTTATAATTGTTTATTTTGAGGAAAGCAATAAGAAGCTCTACTGAACTGAATTATAGTATTATTTAAAAATTATCCCTGATTTTGGGCATTTCCACCCTTATAATTATTATTTGCTTTGTCCCTAATGCTTCAGCAAAGATGTTGACAGCTATGCGTAGTACGACCACACTGCTGGGCCAATAATGCTGTATGTATCATATACAAATGTATAATCTCATGCAAATGATGTCATCATGCTAATGAGAGCTACTGGATTTGTAAATAATGAAATCAGATATGACAAAGTGAGTCAGAGATGTATAAAATCAATCAGTTTAGCTACAATGATCCTCTTTTCCAAACACCAGGATTTTCTAGCATACAGGAGCTTCACAAATGTTATGATGCCAGGAGACATGTCAGTATTGGCAGAGCAGCACGTGTTAGTGGCAGCTTTCGGAGACACTAGCTATAATGTTGAATGTCTTCACCATATACATCACAATTCAGTCAACCAGTACCAAATATACCTGCATAGTAAGTACATTGTTAACCCTTTCTGTGGGAACAGAAACACCATAAGTGAGTTAGCAAACATGTGTGCCCTTACATGGATGGAATCAAAGGAGATGCATAGAATGCCTATCCCAGTGGATGAAAACATTTGTGTAGCATTAACAATCGTTGCAATGGCAAGCTTTAAACATCTGACGGGGACATATAAGAAGTTTGGCAGGCATCATTTTCTGAATTTTATACTAGTTCCTTGATGTGATGTTGCACCACGTGAAGGAGCATATTTGATTTCCACAGACAGCAAAGGAGAGAACCACTGATATAAAAGCATTCTGTGACATTACCCATTTCCCTGAGATTCTGGTGGCCACTGACTGCACCCACGTTACAATCTTGTCCCCAGTTGCTTCATGTGGCATCTATTATGTAGACTAGATGAGATTCTACCCCATTAACTGCCAGGTAGTTTGCTTGCACTGGATATTATAAACAATGTGTTTGTGCATCATTTTGGCATTTCCCATGATCTCCACATCTGACACATGTGTGATCTGTACCAGTTTTTTATGTGGTGGTGACTTACCCTGGGTCATTTAGTTAGTAGGTGGACACACTGTCAACCACAGAGTTCTGGATATTAGCTATAGGTAATGACATGACCAACTCACAATAAAACTTATGCATGTGTTAGCAAATCAAGGATATCCAGTCCAGTGTATTGACTAGCCATGCTGTGCATCGTATAATAACTTATACACATAGGCCAGGTGGGTAGACAGGGCATAGCCATTACCATTTTCATTGGTGGGAATGGGTCACAGTGACAAGAGATTGCGACCCTATCATAGGTGTAAGATTTATGGAAGGTTGATATGGTAACCACACACATGGCTAGGAGATTTATAGAATCAGGGATCAAATCCCCTAGTGTTGAGGTAGAGCTTTCCTGTTGTGAATGCTGGCTTGGTCTACCATGAGGACTTACAGTTTCAGAACTGGAGATTTTCGGTGTAATGTACTGAGCAGCACTTTGGGAGTGTGTACAGGACCCCACTGTGGACCTCATATGGGGAGGTAGATGGTCAGTATCCATGACTCTGCAAATTGTCATGACTAAGCAGTACAATCAGTAGACCACAGGTGATGTAGATGGCATGGAGCTGCAGCACCTAGAGCAGCTGGTCTGGTGGGGTGTCCCCATGGCAGAATCAGAAAAACAATGGCCATATCCATGAGAGTGACCTCACCTAGGAACTGGAACTGTGCACTCCATCCTGACACACCTGACTTGTGACTGTGTCATGTTCATCTGGCTTCCTTCATTGCCTCAGTGGACATTAGCGGGTATCACAGATGCACCATTGGATGCCAAGATGATCACTCACTGCTCTCAGCAAATGTGTCTGCTCCAGGTTCCTACATGCTATGTCACTCTGCATGCAGTGCAGGATGTCCCATAGTCCCTGTAGTGGTTGCAAATCCTAATGCAGGCCACACAGCACATGCATCATTTTTGACATGGTATGTATAGTGGACATTTGTGTCTAGATCACTGATCTTCACATCCACTGTTTGATGTCAAGGGGGACATCCAGGTCAGGGAATGTCCTGGAGTCATGGTGGTTATGAGCACCTAAACCCCTCACCTCTATGGTGGGGGCATACATCAGAGGGAGTACAGTTTACTTATGCTGAGTCTGGTAGTGAGCACTGTGTTGTTTGTGTGGGACTAACATGGACAGAACATTCATTGCTAAAGACAGGACATACAGTTCTAAACACAAGTGATGCTAGAAGTGCATTCTCCTTCTCTACCATCATCTCATATGTGAGGAATGTATACATGCCCACCAATGTTAGCATTGCTGAAGGTGCCACTGTGTTATATGCATGGTGACATTGTTGTCAGCAACAGGTGGCCCACTTATTTCAAGCTTGTGCTGACTTCTTGTGCTGAGCCCTGCAGCAGTGAAACCTTTGAAAGCATAAAGATAAAATACCTGTGGCAATAACCAAAGGACATAAGCTCAAAACTAAAAAATAAAAAAACAGGAAACCACCATCGCAACTGTATCACGATTTATTAAACACCGATGAAATCTGTTTAAGAAAGATTTAAGATGAAAGCACTCAGTGTTTAATACATTGTGATACAGGTACAATGGTGGTTTCCTGTTTTTTATTCTTTAGTATACCTGTGGCAATATTGGAACATATATATCATCCCCACCAACATGTGGCACATATATTGCTACATTCTAAGTATTTGATAGTCTATGGTCACATGCATACATATGATGCAGGTTGTTAAGATTGCAGCACCAATGTATTTGGAGAACAGATCTGCATATATGTTCTGCTGAATAAGCCATTCCTTAGAGGTGGTCTCTGTATAACAGTAAAGGAACATGCTAAAACTAACCCAAGGTGTTCTTTATGGATGCTCAGACAGTTGTCATCAGCCCAGCTAGCACACTCAAGCTGCCATCACATAAGAGTGTTCTCTCACCTGCCAGGGACAGTGATGCCAGAAACTCTTTGATCTCTGTGAAATGTTTCTGTATTGGTAGTCCATCTTCTGTAGTGGACCTCCTCCTGACAATATCTTATGCGCTGATTTTGATATGCAGTATCATATTGGTGATTCTGCAATGGACCTGAACCATCATTCTCTTATGCTCAACCACATTATTAATGTACTGCAACATTATCTGCTCCATCTGGTTTTGGAAAGCCTAATCTGCTTTACCCTTCTTAAGGATAAGCATGGCATATGTGAGTAGGGCCAACAACAGCACCTCTGTCCTATGGCAATAAACTTTTCCAGCCACTTCTGTTCTTGTAGTTCCATGATAAAATGTGTACACCTCTGGGTTACACACATGGATCACTGTGTTTGTGTATATGACTGTCTTTGGCAGACAGCAATATCTGGGCACTGTCAGCTTGTCCCATTTGGTGGTGACAAATCTGTCAGCTAACTGACGTCAGTGGGCTATTTTATCATTGATGTTCATCTTGTGGCTCTGTGCTGACAGCATGTGGTGTGACATAAGTACTTTATTTATTTATATTTGTTGACCGGGAGTGTTCGACTGGACGTAGGTCCATTTTCAGCAGAGGCCCATGAAGAAAAGCTCCACAGTTAAAATAAACAGACAGTAGTTACATTGGATTACATAGTGATTAACAATTTAACATAGCAATTACAACATATTTACAGATGAAGAACATAGTACATCAGTAGACAACTAGAATCTTTATCTGTGAAGTACATAACAGACATTAACAAATGTTACAATAAGAAGTTCCTGCTGTATAATAAGTACTAGGCTTATGAGCATCTGAGCTTGCTATAATCAAGGTAGTTAGTGGAGTGGAAAGAAAGGTAGTGGTTGAATGGGGTGGGTGATATTAGAGTGGGAGTTGCAAGGGCATAGCCAGCATGTTTTTAGGTGCACTTTTAGTAAAGTTTTGAAGTGGGTGCATGATGGTACGGAGGTAATTGTGGGTGGAAGGGAGTTCCATAATTTGGATATGGTGCAAGAGAATAGTGTTCCACCAGCAGAGTTATTGGCTTTAGTGATCTGCAAGTGATTTTTGTTGCTGGATCTTAGTGGTCTGGTGGTGCAATAGGGTTGGAGTAGATTCTGGAGGGATGGGACATTTAGAGGATGGTTTACTAGTTTGTTGGCAGGTGGGAGTTGATACCACTGAAGGAGGTGAGGGAGTTCAAGCCAGCCCAGTTCAGCAAGTGAGAGACAGTGGTGACTACGGTAGGATGCCCCTGTGGCGAATTTGGCGATTTAATTGTAGCAGGTCTCTAGCTTGTTTAGATCGCATTGCCTTGGGTTGGTGTATATTGGAGAGGCATAAAATAGGGTGGAGATAAGGTGGGAATTTGCTATTGAAATCTTTGCTGCTTTGGTGAGAAGTTGCTTATTTCTATATAATGCTCCTAGTTTTTGTGGACTTTTTTTATGGTCATGAATATGTGAATGTCAAATTTTAGTTTATTGTCTATTTCCACTCCTAGCAATTTGGTTTGTTCAGTTGGGTATATAGTGGTGTTGTCTTTTGCTGTGATGTTAAAGTGAGAGTTGTTTTGAGTATGTTTGGTGGGTTGGAAGATGAGTAGTTTAGTTTTGTTTGGGTTGAGTATTAATTGGGCATCGGATAACCAAGTTCCAACAGAGGAAAAGGCTTCCTGTGTGACTTTTTTGCAGTTTGGGTAGGGACTGGGCTGAGCAGATGATGGTTGAGTCATCTGTGTATTGTATGAGTGTGCCATGTTTGGTGGCAGAGGCTAGATTATTGGTGTAAACAGAGAAGAGTAGGGGTCCAAGGATGGATCCTTGGGGAACCCCTATGGAGACAGGTAGTTGGGGAGATATGTCATTCTGCTTGGGCCTCATATCCACTGTTGCATGTCTTGCAGTCTGTGTGCCTATGGTGCAGTACTGGCACCCTCATACAGAGCAGGGGAGCAACCTGTCAAACCCCCATGGTCTGTTCCATGTCAGGGTCAACCCTCCAAAATAGGAAAATAATCTGTCATGCCCTTGTGCTCTATTCTCTATCAGGGTCAGCCCCCCCACCCGCAAAACAGTCACTTGGCATGTCCTTGCATTAGTTTACCTCACACACTCCATTACTCAGTATATTTTCATGCTGCAGTGTGTCTATATGGCAGTTCAAAGTGTTATTCAGTGTGTCCATATGGCAGTTCAAAGTGTTATCTACTGTATTCCACTTCCTGTTCTGCTTGTCATAACATGGTTGCTTGCAATATGGCACCTGCACTTTTCATCATGCTAAAATGGGGATAGTAGCATGCTGATTGTGCTATTGATGTACTTTAGTGTGATTTTCTGTCTGTATCTCTGCTGTAATGCAATATGTTATCAGCCACATCAGTGTTTTCAGACTTATCCCTGTCCATACCTGGGAACAGAGGTCATATGCATAGCATGCTCATGCACAGATACCGTGATGCCCATAGCACCATCAGTTTGTACTAGTGATCTTTTCTATAACACAGTCTTGCTGCTGGATAATGTATGCCATGTGGTGTCCATAACATGTGGCCATTTGCACGAGCTACAATTTGTCTCATCAATTAGACCCCATAGAGTGGACATGGCCTATTCAGGTGCTTGTTTCAGCAGGGATCCCACCTGATGCAACCAAAAAACAAATATCCTGTTGCCTGACAATTTGGAGGAGGTCATTTTGAAAGTTATTAATGACTGAACATTGTATAAATATGTTAAGTACTTGCAAGACTTCACAGTATACTGGATGTGATTCTGGCTCTGATAGAAATTAAAATTCTGGACATTATAGGAGCTTCACCACTGAGTAGCTCTGTTCACAAAAATAGTTACCTTTAGAACATTACTTCCATTTGGTGATATGAGTACTAGTAAAATTACAGAACTAATGCAGAATTTCTCTCTGGAAATTATGAGGAAATAAATAAAGTATTAGGAAAATGGGACTGGAGAAGAAAGTTTAGAGATAAGTTATACTTAAAACTGAGGAATGTAGTTAGTATACATATTCCATTGAAGCAAAACTCAATCAAGAGAGAGGCTAAGGAAGCATATTCATCAAATAATACTCTGTCAACGATTATCTACACAGAATATAAAGAACTGAAGGACTGTGAAAGATATATCCTCAGGCAAGAGTATTACAAGGTATGAACACAATGTTAGGAAACTAAAGAGGGTATTAGAATTTCAAAAAAGGTGTAAACTTAACTTAGCAAGATTTACAGATGATAACAAATTGTTCTACTGGAACATTAGAGAATATAGAACAGATAAAATACAGAAGGATGTTTTGAGTGAAGTAGGAATATTATTGGTTAACTCAGAGGATGTGTTAGAAATATTAGTATACAAATTTTCAGAACATTGTGAGACAAATGACTTCCCTGTATGGCTCTCAAATACAGTAGAGGAAAAGTATCCAGAACTTCATGAAGAATGACTTGAATGAACATTAAGTAAAATCATAAAGGACTCTTCTTCCAGTTATCAAATGGTTATTACTCGTGGAATGCTAAGGAATCCATTCATCCAGTTTTGATATTGTTATACCAGCAGTTAATAATCACTTTTTGTATTTCAGAATAATGAAAAAGGGCCTATGTTTTACCAATACATAAATCTAGTGGTCCAGACAGGGTTGAAAATTATATACTGATAGGTTTAACAAGCATATTAGGTAACATTTTTGAAAGACTGTTTCTTTAATATCTAGAAGAATGTATGAGTTTACTTGGTATGGATATATACCAACTTATTTTTTGCCAGAAGTAGAACTTATACCTCCAACCTGATGTCTTCTATACTGAGATGGTTAAAGCATATATTTGGACTTAGCAAAGGCCTTTGACTTGATTCTGCACATATTAACAGTTTTATGCTGATATGGGTATCAAACTGGCTGAAAAGCAGGAAATCAATAGTTAAACTCAAAATATTATTTCACATGAATATAACCTATTAAATAGAGTCCCGCAGGGTTCTGTATGCCCACTTATCCATTACATAATAGATGCTGGATTTAAAAATTTTGCAGATGATGTCTACATTGATGATCAGACTTATTTTCAGAAACATGTTGCTGATGTCTGTAAATGGTTTCAAACAGGTAAGGTATTAAATTCAAAGAAATGCAAAGTTCTTCATATAGGGAAAGGAATTGCAAAATACCCTTATACAATAGCCAGTAGTCTGATTTCAAAATGTATATCCTGCATTGATGTTGTAGTATTAGTATCTGAAGCAGTGGAATTCAAAGACATGTTAATAATCAGGTAAGAAAGATTTTGAGGGTTAAAGGATGGTCCTGTGGTCAGTGTCCTCAGGAAGTAGTACAGTGCTTCTTCTTGAGAGCTTAGTGAAGCTGTAATAGTATATGGGGCAGATGTCTTTATTTTATTTTTAAACATGAAACATCTTTATTAAATTATCATGTATGACATAGGCAATCATGCATTTATATAAATTAAAACAAACCTTATTGACATCATTTTAGTTGCAAACATTATACATCATCAAATCATGTTGACATAATTGTAGTTGCAAACATTATACATCACTTATAATCTATCCAGTCATTGTCAGCTAAACATTAGATAGTTCATTCAAAGCCTGCCTTCTTTTAAACCTCGTTCTTCCTCTGCATGTATTGTTCCCACAATTCCCATTTTTCCCTATGTAATCTGCTCCTACCCTTTTATAAAGATCCCAATCCCAGTTGTTTTATCTCTGTTACTATATTCGCTACTTCTAGTAAAATGGATTTAGACTTTGATTTCCATTTTCTACTACTTGCTTTTTTGGTAGCCACCATAATTAGACTCAGCAAGGCCTTACTATGTTTAGGCAATTCCAATTCTGTATCATAACTCAAAAAATCATTTCCTTGGTTACACCACTTTGCTCACCCAGTATTTCTGACAGAGCATTATGCAGGGAATCTTTAAAGTCTGTCAACTCATTACACCCCCAGAAAATATTTTCCCAGTTACCTCTTTCTTCCCCATCTTATCTCCAATATTTGCTGCCTACCTGAGGAAAATTTATTTGGAGTCTACTTGGGGTATAAAAATACCTATGTAAACACTTCCAAGCAAAGATCCTAAATCTTCTAGACTTTGTTGCATATTTGGGAGACATACATATATCCCCCTATTGTTTCTTTGTGAATTGCTTATCCAAGTTCTCTTCCCAATTCTTTCTAACATCCTCTGACTGGTTCTTATAGTTATCATGCAATATTTTGTATACTCTACTAATTATTCCTTTTTTAACAGCAGCTTCTGTTCTAGATTTTACTAAAAACTCTACCAGTGCTAGTCATTTGCTTAGTATCGCCCTATATCTTTCTCTTTGCCTATACTCTGATATCAGTCCTTGATAGGGAAGGCAGTCTCTGTCCTGCAGACTAAATAAATTCTTTGCCTCTTCCCATTCTATTACCTTTCCATCTCATATTATTTGCTCCCAGTATTTTGGTTCTTGTACTAGTTTTCTCCAATAAATTCCAGCCCCCTTTTGCCTATTGTCTGTATCTCTAATTACAGTCATCTCTTTTGGCAGAATCTCATTTTTCCATTCCCATGTTGGCTTAATTCTTAGAATACTTTATGCTACTTTATAAATATAATATTCTGCATAGTTATTGCTAGTCTCCTTAAGGATCTGCATCTAAAATCTCAGTCTCTCCTTTTTTCTTGAGCTTCCCCCAGTTTCATCATCCCTGACCACTATGAATTATAGGTTTCTGCTTGCTCTATGTATACGAGTCTTAACTGTGCAGCTCTGAAATATCCCTTCAAATCGGATAATCCCAAACCACCCTGTTCAATTGAAAGAATCAGCTTATCTCACTTGACTCTTGCCTTCTTTCTTTCCCAGATAAAATCCTTCAGCTCTTTATTAATTGCTATCCACACCTTCTCCTCTGGTTGATAAAAATATGCCTGACTTGTGTATAAAACTAAAGGGACTAAAAACATGTTAACTGCTTGTATCATGCTACCCATATCCATATAACAAGCCTTCCAATTTCTCAGTTTTTGTATTATCTTTGGTTTAGCCTTTTCTCACATAATCTAGGGCAGATTTATAAAATAAATTGTTCATTTTGAGAGAGCACAAAAATATTTTACAAAAGAATGATTTTGTCAGTTAAGAACTAAGATATGAGTAACAGGTAAGGACCTTAAAATTGTTGAAATAAGAAAGTCCACATGAGGAATGAACTGAGCCAAAACCAACAGTGAAACACGAAAATAAAAGAGTAATAGCTACAGACACATGGCAGAAATAAAATAAATCAACAGTTTAATAACAAAAGCTAAGTCAGGAGGTAAGCACTTTCATAACATAAGGTACTTCTTCAGACCATAGTAAATCAAAACAGCTGAGGCGCATTTAAAAGAAACAAAAAGCTGTCACAACCAATAACAAATAAGCCCTAATTAAATATAACAAATCAGAAAACATGAGCAATTATAAATATAATTTGAACAGACCCCTTGACTTCAAAGCTGGCTTTAAAGAAACTTTGCCATTCAAACCAATGCGCTTCAGCTGTTTTGATTTACTATGGCCTGAAGAAGCACCTTTTGGTGTGAAAGCACTTACCTCCTGTCATAGCTTTTGTTATTAAAGTGTTGACTTATTTTATTTCTGCCATGCATCTGTAGCCATTGCTGTTCTATTTTCACAATTTAAAACTGTTCTCAGTTTGGTACTACCTGTATAGGTGTGATCTCATTTGTATTTATAAATGTGCACATAACAATATTGATGAAGCTACATGGGACAGAATGTAAACAACAATGGGAAAGGACATAGAAATAATAATGTATTGGTAAAAATTAAAGTCTATAAGTTTTCAGAAGAGGGTCCAGCTCAGTTAAAAACTGAGGAGGAAATTGGAAATAGACTGCTTCTTCATGTGCATATGGCAACATATTTAAGAACCTTTAAAACAGTCTAGATGCATTTTTACTGATAAAGTTTATTGGACCGTGAGATCATGGAAACTGGTTTGTTATGACCTCTAAGGAGGACCTTAGCTACTACCATACATTGAAACATTGAAATGTATTTCCATTCTTGCTGCACAGGGTTTATAGAGAGCACGTGCTAGGGCATTATGATGGCACCGTGTATAAATTGTCACCTGACATAAGCTTGCCAGGGCAGTGAATGATGCCCCTAGCATAAATAAAATAAATACATTATTAAATATAGAATACAATGGAGGTTTGGTGCACGATACATAAAATATCTTGTACTGTAGGGTTAAGGAATGAGTTTCACAATGGGTGGGAAAGCCATGAGTCATGAACTGTATTTCCTGCAACCACTAGTCATGAGCCAAATTCCTAATGTTACAATATATTTCATGTATTACACAAACCAGATCCCAGCATCTTTCATGTATCTGTTTTGCTGTGTTATTTTATCTAAGATTGTTACTGACCTTAGTAGACTATGTTAACTGCCTAAGTTTCTACATGTATGTGATTAACTGCCTAAGTTTCTAATGGGTATCAGGACAAAATGTAATGACTAATGATTGACACCCTCAAGTATGATGACAAAAGTGTGATTGGAGTATTTACTATATTAAGATCAAGATCAAAACCGCATTATCTCAGTGAGTTTCTCTTTCTCTGAGGTACAGTGATCTTGGAATTAATATATATTTTTGGGTTGTGTTTGGCCCAGCCCTCCCCCCTTATCAACAGGTGTGTAGTAGTGAATTCCCCTACAAAAATGCTTGTAAAAGTTTTGCAGAAATTTTGAATTTTGATTTAAATGATTGCAATTGCAGCTTTGTGATTGCGTTTAATGTCAGACCCTGTTTCATCTTATTTTTTGTCATGGAACCTTCTTAGTTAATAGGGCTTTAGACAGTTTACACTATGGGCCAGATTCAATAAAGCCTACACTAAGTGTACACGATATGTATTCAAAAATATTCTTATATTTTTTGTGGTTTCTAGTCACTCAGAAAGATTACACTAAATGTGCATGTAGTCCGCACTTTGTGGCAACCTTTATGAATCCCTGTTAATATTTAAAGCTGCAAGAATATTTGCAGGAAAACTAAATTTAGGAGGAGGAAGTTGTGAGTTATGCCAGTGTTGTCTGTTTACTCAGAACAGTGTACACTTAGTGTAGGCGGTAGGCTTAGTGTAGGCGTTATTGAATCCTGGGGTAAGTTTTTTCTTTCTTGAATCCTGGGGTATGTTTTTTCTTTCTTTTTTTCAATATGAATAGATGTCTTGTGAGTAGATTTATCCTGTTTTTTCCTGAAGTATTTTAATATTTTTTTTTTGCAGAGACAGTTCATTTTTATGTGTGTTTAGTATTACAGTCTAATATATGTTTTGCTGGTAATGCATTTTTCCATTTGACTAGTTGCCATCAGTATTTTAATATACATTTTATTGTTTAAATACATCTGTTTTCATTCCATTAAAATTAGTTTAATCTGTAAGATGTTGTTTTTGATGGGAAGTGTTGTTTGAGGAAGTTTTGTGTGTATTTGTGGTGTATGAAATAAGTTTTTTGTTGTTTACATCAAAGTGAATAGGAAATGTATTCATGTTATTTTTTATTTTATTTTATTTTTTATTTTGATATAAATATAGATTAGGGTTGAAGGTTTTTTTAAGTGACCATAAAATTTTGGTAGGAGGGAGTTGTGCCAGTTGTATTTGTATGTGCTTTGTAGTAATACTTGCTATAGCTTTCTGTAAATTGCATTAATGTGGCAGATTTAGTGGAATTTTAATGGATTTAATGATGTTCAACAGATACAGATAAACTTTTGATGAGCAATTAAACCTGTAGATATCAGTAGTTTACCTATCTATTTGAGTATAACTGGGCAAGTACACTAGTCCAATGACTATTTTCAGCCAGCCCATGCCAAGAAGCAGCAACAACATTTTGAAACATTTACAAAACAGATTACTTTCTGAGTTAACATTTCAAATCAACATTTACATTTAGTTTACATTATGACCAATGGTGTATAGGTTAATAACTATTACAGTTATTCTTTTATGTGAATATTTATACAAATCATTGCATTCTGTACAGTGATATTAGGACTGTTTATTTACATATTTACACTGACTACGTAGCTGTCTCTATGAATCATTATGGCTGCACATTGCTCAGTATAGTGTGATTTTAGTAGGATACCTTAGATACAAATTTCCTAGGTCTATTTTGGTTCTTATGAGTATTATACTTTCATGTGCTAGTGAAGAATGCTTTCAAGAGCTTTCAAAACAGACCCCAGGATTTAATAAAATCTGTGTAGGCACCATGCATATTACTGATGTCTTGCTGCCAAGGATGAGCATAGGAATAAGGATATTGAATCCATGTAGGGGGAAGTGTAGAGGCTACCCATGGTTGGGGATGCCTGGTCAGATGTTATGTACAGGGTGAGGCTCCCTGTAATGCTCCTCGATACTGTTGAAATGCTGTGAATTGTTTTAAATGTGTAATATTTTATTTTTATGAATTTATTTATTTTTTGTCTGTATGTTTGTATGCTGCTGTGCAGAGCGTGGCAATGCCAAGCTATACTCACACATAGACAGCTGACACCTGCTACACATCTAAAATAGAAACCGGATGTAATTAATTATCATAATTACATATTTTTTTAATTACCATTTGCGCAGTGCAGAGCACTACAGAGCTGAGCAGAGCTTATACATACATAGCCGACAGCTGCCAGACATCTAAAAATTTAAACCAGATATATTATTTCTGGATCTGTTTAAGCATGTTTGGGTGGCATGGTGCAGTGCTCAGCAATACTAAGAAGTAGCCCAGTAGTATATGTGAAGGTATACTAGTTTTCATAATATCCAAGTAGCTAAATGGGTAGAGTTACAAACTAATGCTTTGTAAGTCCTGAGTTTGAGTCTGTAGCAGTCATAAGAAGTCTGTAATGTAATTTAGTATATATGTTTAGTTTTAAAAACAAATTTGTCAGATATGGCACTGCTGCACTGTGCTGATCATTGCTTAAACATGCAAAGGGCTACTACTGTTTGCGTGGTGCTAAGCTTTGCTAAAACCTCGGTTGTGCAAGTTTTCATGCTGCTTAGCTCTGCTTAACTGGTTTGTGCACTGCTAAGTGACACAGTGCTTTTTTGAATGTTGCTCAATGATGTGTAAGGGCAGGAAAACAGCTTATATTAGGTGCAATAGGTGGGGATTCTGCACCATTCTTTGGTGTCTGATTATCTGCAGATATGCCAGGTGGCGTTGGACAGGGTGCATACTTTTGGGTACAGAGATGGGGTGTGCAGGAATCCAGGGCCGTTTGTGGGCTTCTGGTAAAGAATTATGAACCCAAGCTGATGCAGGGCAGTTTACAGAGCTCAGAATGTAAGGTGGAGGCCTGGGACCGTTTGGCCAGGGAACTTACCAGTGCTACTGGTATTACCTGCACTGGTGAGCAGTGTTGTCACCATTATGATGACCTGAAGAAGAGAAAGAGAGGAACCTTGGACACCTGGGTCCAAGAGGCAAGAGATGGGCATGCCCCTCAAATAAGTAAGTATGTTTTCCACTGTTTTATCAAAATGCAAGCTGAATGTGTGCAAAACTGGTATGCATAATGGTGTGCTTCTCTCTGTACAGCTGCAGCTGAGAGGGCTTGCAATGTTGAGTCCCATGCCGGGTGCCTGGCCAGGTTGCACAGTGAGTGTAGTAGGTACGGATTTGTTATGCTAACTCTAGTGCAATAAGCAAGAAAGAGTAAAACATTTACTGCAACAAAGTATACATGATAACAACTGTAGGACAATAAATGGGCAAGTAGAACTGTAGTGCAATAAATGGGCAATTAGAGCTGTAGTGCAATAGATGAACAATAACAACTATATTGAAACAAACAATAAACAATACCAACAACAGTAAGCAAAATGGTGTACAGCAGGATTATGTTGTCAGAACTATTGCAGCAGAGCTGTATGTATTGCTTGTCTATGGTAAGGATGCTGCAGTCAAGTGTAACACTGTCTCTAGGCCAATATCAGTCACATAATGCTCTCTGTTCCTCCTACTCCAGGTAATAAAGGTATATGGGTGAGGTAGCCCACTTTATGGGCAGATATTGTGTGTGGACTTCACAGACATTTATCAGCAATATCAATAAAGTGTTAAGCAGCATTGTTGATTCATAAAGAATCCTAATTGCAGTATGGCTGTATTCCATGCATGTGTGTTCTATTGTCACTGCAGTCAGGTATAACACTGTAATAGTTCTAAAATGCAAAACAAATGTCCTGTAACATGTAATACTGAACTCATAGTATGGTCCAAGGTTGTCTCCAGGGCAATATCAGTCATATAATGCTCTCATTTTCTCCCACTCCAGGAACAAAAGGTATATGATTGAGGTAGGCCATATTATGAGCAGATATTGTAATTAGATTTCAAAGTTACTTATCAGCAATACCAGTAAGGTGTTAAACAGCATTGTTGATTCCTAAATAAATCTGTCTATATATTTCCAGTATGGTTGTATTCTTGCATGTCTGTACTAAGTTGTTGCAGTCAACTGTCACATTATTTGCAGATGTCCCCTGCAGTCACAGCTATTGGGTTCTAATTCCATGCCTGCCAACTAAGGCATGACAGCTGTCTGGTTTATGTACTGTACACAAACATGCCTCTCAATTGTCACGATTTCTTGTTATGTAATTAAAACTGCCTAATCCTTCTGTCACAGGATTACCAGAAAAAACGATTACCTAGAATGCAATTTATTACCAAATCTGCTTACAGAACACCTTGGTAGTTATATAAGTCCACATTATGTGAAATTGTTCTGTGTAGTTGTGTACCTGCATTTGCTATTGCATGGCCCATACTGACCCATGCTAACAGCTTGAGAGGTATGTACATGGTACATCAGCTATAGTAGAATTGTAGTCACTGTACTCAAAACTGACACTACACACCTGTAGAGTATTTATTATCAGTGTTTTCAGGAATATAGTCTGCACTGTCAGTAATGGAATGTTTCCCTCTCCCTCCCCACCCCTTATCTTCATTTATTTATTATTGTTATTTAGTATTATGATCTAATATTAACATATTTTGTTAAACTAACAATATTTTGGTAAAATATGATTTATTATTGTTATGTTTTATTATGTTTAAATATTAACATATTTTGTTAAACTAACTGTTCTGTTGGCCTTATGGTTTAATTCTTACTGGCATGCTGTTAACATACTGACTATTATGTTACTTAATGATGTTACACATAATATACATTAATATGTATTTGGATTAATAGATATGATGTTCCATTCTGTTAATGCTAACAATGGTTTGGTTATTACTGACCTTAACTTATTGCTATACCTCATTTACTACAGCACGTTAAGGTAGGCCAGTTCCGGCTGATCCACCTACCTTGCCTCCTCCGGCTGTGGCACCGGGTACCAGCATGTCTGCTACCCAGACTGGTGGTAACCCCTCTGCTGCCCCTGCACTACCTGCAGAGTTGGGTAGTACCGCCCCATGGGATGGAGACTGGCCCCCCTCTGGGAGTGATGGTGGAGGGGGAGTTGTCACCCAGTCTTATCTGCTGCTTTTGGTGGGCAGGATAGTCTACCATGGTTTTGACTATCACATGTGCCAGATTGAGGATATGCTGGCCAACCTGATGGGGCAGCCTCATCCTGGTGGCCAGCCTCCACCACTGCCACCCTCGGGGTAGTGATGGACAAGTGCTGACAGTCCCATGGGTGGAGATGTGAGTCATGCTGCTGTCTTGCGGAAGCACATGGGACTTAGATTCCACAACACCCTACCTATCCAAGGTGTTCATCCCCTTCATGCGTCACACACCACCCCTGCCTGCTGTTTTGTCTGTCTTGTCTGTCTGTAAATGCATCCTCATCTACCCAACTTATCTCCCCCACACGTACCTATGTCCCTTTCCCAGCATTCCACTCTCAAATGGGCACCTGTCCCAAAAAAAAATCATCCCATACACAGCTCTCCATTTTGCACATGTGTCCACTGGACACATGATTTGGTCCAATTGGCTTGACAATGCAGTTATGTTGTCCTCACCCCTCTGTCTGGGAGTGATAGTTCAAAGTAATGTACAAATTCTGTCAAAGTGCATATATGTTGCTGTACAAGAAATAGATAGCAATGGTTCTTTCCTACACCCTTCCTGCATATCCCTACCTGCCTTTCACTATGTTTAACCCCTGCTTGCACCCCATTTCACCACTTTCCTATATCCCTATTTTTCTTTTCTTTATATTTTTTTAGCATGATGCTGCACGATGCGCTGCATTGCTCAGCTTCACTAAGCACAGCTAAATAGAACTATATTGACTATATGTGTTTTTAAAATGGTAATACACAGTTACAAAATAAAACACCTGTCCCATATATTACAAGACCATTGTACCTGCAGACCACTGCATTAACCTCTGTAAATAAAAAATAGATCCTGGAAATGACTCTGTCAAATAGTACAGAAGCACAAATACATAAAATAAAAAAAAATAATAGAATCACCACGGCTAAAGAAAGACTTTAAAACTTTAATATAAGAATAGAATAAGTGCTTTCACAGTCTAGCAGCCACTTCTTCAGACTCAAGTAACACCAGCATTCTTCTCCCTATTTAAAAGTAGTCAATTAGTCAAATTAATTAAGAACTCCATCCTCTTAAAGACACACAGACCAATACAGTGCTAACACACTATCAGCACTTAGTAAAAATTTTACAGAGGAAATACAGCAGCTCAAAACCACACATCTCAAAAATTTTCATACATAAAAAAATATATATAAAAATATATTTTAAAAAATAAGTAGGGGAGTGTGTGTGCATGCAACAATGGTTTAATAGATACCATGTCATTTATTCCTGGTGTCTTTACTGCATTAAAAAACGTAATCCAGTATAATTCAGCCAATTCAATGCATTAACCTGCCAAGCCACACAACTCTTAATTAAAGCAGGTGGTTTAAACAAAGCACAGTAATTGCCAGTTACAGTCATTAAATGTGTTTGGGTGGAGCTGTGCACTGCACCACATCATGCAAACTTGATTAAAATGTAACAGAAAAACATGGGAGTGTACCTTGGACTCTGGTGCAATAGTACACCATTAGAAAGCCAAAGACATAATAATGGATGTAAGTGAGGCCTGTGATCGCAGGTACATGTGCCCTTTCATCAGCAACATGTAGAAATACACATACTAAGGCATTAATGGCAAAATACATGTTCATCTGGTACCCTGGTGCAGAAATACATCCATATAAAGCCATGTACATACTGATGGATGTAGAAAACGTTTGTCACAGCCTGTATGTGTGCACATATATCTTGCAAATACACCTGCTGTAGCAGTGACTCAGTAGCTCAGTCTGTTAAATGCCTTGCAAACAGTACATTTTTGCCATACACAGTCCTGGGTTCAAACCCAATGGTGTGTAGCAGTGGAATTATAGTATTGTGAACCCAGCAAATAATGACTGAGCCATGCACTCTTTATCCACAAAATGCATATCAAATGAAATGTCTGCATTTCACTGATGGAAGTCACAGGCCTGCAGATAGAAACACACTTCACATATCCCTATAGCAAAATTATAAGTGCATAAAATGTCATGTTATGCATTAATATGCATTCACAGAGAAAGTCAACTCAGGTACTGCAAATTAGGGCCAATATTATCAGAGTGCATCACAATCCTTTCAAACTCACAGTGCCGATTCGCACAGCTGCACACCTAACATACACATTTGAAGTACCTGCTTGTAACATTGACTGCCCTCCTACATGCTCCAAATTACTTCCACTCTGTAACACATGGCCTGACAGTCGCCGAAATGGTGGACATATTGTTATAGTTATTCCCCCATGTTGTTTAAGGACACAACAACCATGTGGCCTAGTAATCTGTTAGTGATACCATTGCCAACAGACTTACCTTAAACACATGCCTTAATTGGACTGGAAAGGGTAGCCTCATTCTGGCTCTGTCTCTACAACAAGGCTGACATAGCTCCCACAGTTACTCCTACAGCTTGATGTCCTCCAAAGTGTTCACACTCTCTGCCTATGCCTATTACATGTAGCAGCAGCTGCAGCCTGTAGCACACCCATCTCTATGTAAACGTTGCTGCTACAGACCTACCCTCTATGATGAAGTAGTCTCCTCACACCAGTAATGTCCAGCTCAACATATCAGAAAGGGCCCCTAATCTACATGAAGGCCTTATATATTGTACTGTGGTTGCATGTGACTGGCTGATGATAGTGCAAATAAGCTGTGCTGACTGTAATTAGCATTTCAGAACCACAGATTGGTTAAGAGGCAATCATCTGTTGATGAGAAGCATGTTAAAAAGGCAAGCAGCTCTCTATGGGGCACCATTCTGTATGAAATTTTACTCACACAGACCATGTATATTGCCTATCAGCACATATCAGCAGAGTAGTACTGCACTCCATCAGGTATGTAACCATCTTGTTTATATCAGGATGCAGATGTCTGACTATACTTACCTGGAACAGGGATTACAGCATTAAGCCTTTCTTAGACCTGTGATAATGACATGTCAATGATCTCCAGATTTGTTACACATACAAAGGATGTGCAAGACATCAGGGGTTGAATGTATATTCTCAGTGTGGCACACTGAGCTTGTGGAATTCTCCCTTTACAGTGGTTGCAATAGCACACTGCTATTTGTTTGGCACAGTTGGTTTGACATATTATCACAGGGTGTTGCCCCTTGCAGTCACACTACAATAGACTCCAGTGTCAGCTGTATGGACATATAGCAGTATCTGTCATGGCACATACAGGAATACCTGACTACTGCTAGTATCCTAGTTGTATCCACATGCATAGTATGTTTGCACACTGTGGAATAAGACATGTGTGATCAAGCAGTGGATATTGCCTGCCATTCTGTCCTTGCTGTATCTCTACATAGTGCACTTCCACGTATGTGATCCTGACACATGTTCCCATGTTGTTGTCTTTCAGGGAACATGTATACAAGATCCCGTGCAGCTTTCATGGATGCACAAAATGAGTTAATACTGGAAGGGCTCCGTCAAGAACATGAACTCCTACTGTCCACAGAGAAGCACAACATCTAACAGCAGGAGGCATTGTGGGCTGACCTTGTCAATTATGTCAATGCCACTAGTCATCAAGGCAGGACATATGAGCAGGTTTGACACTGTGCAATAGACATGATCAGTGCTGCAAGCAGAAGAGCAGCAGGTGTAACCAGGAATCATGGTGCCAACGGTGGACAGCCTGCAGTGGAACAACCATTCTCAGTCACTAAGGAATTCCTGGCAAATCTAGGCACACATGACAGCTCCCAGGTATCCATCACACCCTAGATTGTGGATATGGGTGCCACAGTGTCCAATGCAGAGCAACGTTCAGGTAAGCTTAGTTTGATCAGCATTGCATTACTGTAGCTTTCAGTGTGTCAGGGTGTACATAGTCTTACATGGGTGTCAGGTCTATCTGCTTTTGGGAGGGGGCTGAAGGGTTTCACTGCAGTTTGACTGTCATGCTCAGATTTTGACCAATATAACAACACAGTAACTACTGTAAATTTGAGATATATGTACATATTACCATGTGGTGGTTGAACATGCGGTGGTACTGACATTACCTGTACCTCAGCTTTTCACACGTCCATCAGGTGTTGGCCAAGCCTGTGGTCCTGACATTACCTGTACCTCAGCTTTTCACACGTCTATCAGGTGTTGGCCAAACCTGTGGTCCTGCTCCTCATAAGCATTACACTGTTTTGTTATAGATGAAGGTTTACAACAGTGTAATCCCTAGACTGTCATCCCAGGCCTGCTGCCTGCATTGCTATACTGTCAGCATGATTGCCAACTGCACACATATATTCTGACTGTACACATGTTAGACTCATACCTGTGCCTTGTAGATGTGACCACACTGATAGATGTGACGGTATCGTCAGGGCACTACAGAGTGCCATATGTGTTAACTGTGCAGAGTCTACACAAATGTCAACTGTGTACCTCACTGTTGCTGATGAGATTGCAGTGTAATGAGAGTTTTTATACAAGTAACTACAGCTGTTAGTGGGAAGAGTACTGTCCTCATGTCCTACTGTATGAGTTTGGGTTTTCAACAGGTCTGTCATACTGATGACAGTGTACAGAGCCTTACATATATCACAGCATAGTACTACAGAGCATAATAGTGCAGGTATTAATGTACTGCCTTTTCCTTTCTTATCACAGGAGACTGGGGGGTTGGTGTCTGCCCCATACGCAACCTGATGTCAGTGTCTCCTCATACTCTGATGATGATGGTGGCCACAGTGTGGCACAGGTGGGGGTTTTAGGGGCTGAATCTGTCACAGAGGTTGATATCTCTCTTCTGCCTTCTTTGTCAGTATGCCCACACATACCCAGTTCCTGGAGGCCACAGATATTGGACTTTCAGAGGATGGGATATTAAAAAGGAAAGTATGGTAACTATGGTTCCAGTGAGTGTAGACACTGGCCATAGCCAGTGAACTGGTGAGGTCCCACACAGGTGGATTTACAGGGGTGCTTGTAGGAGGCCTGCTGGCTGTATGTTGATGAGAATACTTACCTATGTAATGGTACACACTACAGATCACAGTACGTGATGAATGCAACACACCTCATGTCTGCTAATACTATCAGTTCAGGACATATTATGCTTGATGACATCAGCAGGCCTTATTGTGGTCAGTCCTTTGGGGGGTCCACATCACATGCTACAAATAAAATACTGCAAAACCCTAAGTATTTCTAAGTTACCATCAGTTTAGGACATATTATGCTTGATAACATCAGCAGGCCTTGTGGTCAGTCCTTTGGGGGGGCATATATTTATGTCCTATGGACATACACACACAAGTAGCCTGAAGTGAGATTAGAACCCCTATTTATCTAGTCTTACATACACTAACTCATAGTACTTATCACATACACCAAGGCTTAAGTCTGATACTATACTGTCAGGTGGTAGTCTTAAGGTGGATGACATCCTCAGGCCTTGTAGAAGAGAGCAGTGTAGAAGTCAGCAAAAAACTACAGGGCCAAAAAGTGTATAATCATTGCAGGTGGATAGTCCATGAGGGCATGTCAGTTGTTTTGCAGAGGGATACACACACACACACACACACACACACACACACACACACACACACACACACACACACACACACACACACACACACACACACACACACACACACACACACACACACACACACACACACACACACACACACACACACACACACACACACACACACAAAGTAGCCTGGAGTGAGATTAAACCCCCTACCTATCTAGTTTTACATACCATAGCTCACAGTACTTATCACATGTGCCACAGCTTAAATCTAATAATGCATTTTCATCTGGTAGTCTTAAGGTGGATAACATCATCAGGCCTTGTAGAAGAGGGCAGTTTGGAACCCAGCAGCAAGTTACAGGGCCAAAAAGTGCATAACCATGGCAGGTGAATAGCCCATGAGGGCATTTCAGTTGTTTTGCAGGGGGATACACAGACATGTGCACCAGGTAGCCAGGCCTTCTAGAAAAGGGCAGTTTGGAAGCCAGCAGCAGGTTATATGGCCAAAAAGTGCATAAGAAGTACATAACCATTGCAGGTGAATGAGGGCATGTCACTTGTTTTGCAGGGGGATACACACACATGCATACCAAGTAACCTGGAGCGAGATTAGAATCCTTACCCATCTAGATTTATGACACTATAGCTCACAGTACTTATTGCATGTGCCATAGCTTAAGTCTGATAATACACTGTCAGCTGGTAGTCTTAAGGTGGATGACATCATTAGGGCTTGTAGAAGAGGGCAGTTTGGAAGCCAGCAGTAAGTTACAGGGCCAAAAAGTACATAACCATTGGAGAGGGATAGCCCATAAGGGTATATCAGTTGTTTTGTAGGAGGATATACACATGCACACAAACACCAAGTGGCCTGGAGTGAGATTAAAACCCCTTCCTATCTAGTCTTATACACTATAAATCAGAGTACTTATTGCATGCGTCACAGGTTAAGTCTGTTGTATATGTGATTGCAGGCACAGTACTTGTGCATTACACAAACTAGGCTTGTGTTGAACAGCATCTGTGGCCTGCAGAGTGATATTGCTTCATACTGTTATCTGAATTTAGTGTCTTAGCAGTGAGATAACTGTTACTATCCTTGCTATGTGTGTACAATTACCAGTATGGGCATATGTGGCTGTTTGCAGTTAGATAGACAAACATGTGGGCAGGAACAATGTGCCCTGTCCATGCATGCATTCACAACATTATACATTACACCACCTGCTTACCTGTGTTTCTCTACATGATGACATCCACAGGCACAGGTGTCTGTAAGTTTGTGGATTATGTACTGTTGTGCCCTTATATAACAGGGATGCATATATAAATGTAGCTGTGTGTGTAGGTTATGTATATGTGTTATGTAGATATATGGGGAGAGTATATGTATCATTTTAATGCATATCGCTATACATATTGGTTTATATCTATTTCTCACTACATAGAGATAGATATATTATGTATGAGAGAGAGAGAGAGAGAGTGACAGACAGATATGTATGTGTATATGTCTGTATGTATAGACATATCTATACATAACAGGTTATTTTGATGAAGGGGCAACAGAATTATGCTCATTTTAACTAAGTGTATGGGCATGCCCAGTGGGACTGTCAGTACTTACAAAGTGACTCCAGGCCACACCTACCTGTACTCCATTCCAGGATTTTGTGTGTAACAAATAATGATATCTGTCCCTGTTTCTGCAATATTGCACTTCCCTCATAATGTCCACGGGATTCCCCACCTGTCTGCTGTACTTTATATGTGAGTGAGGTTCATAATGTTACACCACACACAGACTGATAGTCTGTGAAAACATCAGCATAATAATACCTCACATGCAAAAGACGTGACTACTTCCAGATTAGAACCATCAAAACCATCACCCATACTAATTTCCCTAGTCTACTGAGACACATAGGCTGCCAGACAGAGAGGAGTCATTCATCACACAATCAATGGCATAAATATGTACATTGTTATTCCTGCATTATGTGTGACATACAATGTGTGATCGAGTTCTGTGTTACAACCCTGAGATTGCCTGGTCTGCTGATATATCATAGCTGACTTACTGTTAAAGCAGTTATATGGGAACACTGCTGTGTTGGTGGTGGAGGAACAACAGCACATGATCTGCTGAGATAGACAGTAGTCCAAACAGTCAGTCTCTAGGACCCTAGGTTGTCAGTGAATTTGCTATGCATTGTCTCTTAGCCAAATAGGGTGTACTCGGCATGCCTACATCTGCCTACAGTGACATCATCAGGGGGTTCCTCCTCTGAGTCCTCCTGTGACTGTGGCTGTGGTGACCTAGGCACTGGTGGGGGGCTGTGTATCCCTTCCCTTTGCTGATCCTGCTGCAGCTGTTTTCACAGGATCATAATTTATAGGATGGGACATACTGTAAACATATGTGCACAAGTGGCTGGAGACCACATTGAGGCACCTAAACCGTGACTTTAGAAGCCCAAACACATGCTCTGTGATGTTCCTGGTTTGTACGTGTGCCTCAATATGGCATTCTTTCATGGGTGTGTGTGCATTTCTGATGGGTGTCATCCACGGTTCCAGTGAGTAGCCAGCATCCCCAGTAAATGGTCATGTAAGATGCCCCCAGCAAACATCTGATACAGCTGTGATGTGTGCCAGATATGGGAGTTGTGATAACTGCCAGGGCTGCCAGCACACTCATTCATGATAATCCCCTGGGCATTGCACATGACCTGACAGGTGATGGAGTGATACCACTTGCAGTTGATGTAGATTCTACCCTCCTTACTGAGTGCTTTCTTGATGTGTACATGAGTGCAATCAATGGCACCCAGTACCTCAGGGTAGTGTGCTACATGGTAGAAGTATTGCATATTGCTAACCCTCACCGCAGGGGTGAGGTGAAATGAAATGTACTGACTGGCATGTGGTAGCATAGCATCCAAGAACTGGTGGAGTACCCTGGATGCTGATGCCTGTGAGACCACCATCATGTATCCAGTTGAGGGTGGCAGAGCTCAGTGAGTTCTTGTAGTGTATCCCTGTCTACCCTGCAGTGCTCTACAATCTGCAGCTCATGTAACTCCTGGAAGGTTACTCTGGGTCCGGACACTCTTCTCTTTCTCTGTCTAGGCCTACTGTCCACAGCACCAGCAGCATTGATTTCAGAATCTAGCACATACAGATGTAGCAGACCTGCAGCAGCCCCTAGCATTCTCTCAGTTAAAATTCCCAAGTCTGTACTTCAGTGGTGCAGAGTATAGGGGAAAAATCAGATTGTAGGGTGTGTGCATATTTTATAGTGCTCTGCTGTAGGTGTTGACTATGTGATTGGCTACTTGTGATGCATTCCACCTGCCTATTATATCATTAACATAATTTAATGGCCCTAGTTTAAGTTTAAACAGGGGTCAAAACTACTTAATATGTCATTGGCTTTTAGATACACTCAGCACTGTGGCATACCATGCAAACGGGCACCCTGTAGGTAAATAAAGCTTAACACTTAGTGTACACATACCCCTGACTTCCGTGCTCAGCATAGCGGTGCACCATGCAAACATGTGGAAACACGTGCTCTTTAGCTAAACAAAGCTTAGAAGTTAGTGCACACCTCCCTCATGAAAGGACACACTCAGCACGGTGGCACACCACACAAACAGGTGCAGCTAAGCTGAAATAAGCTTAGACGTCATTGGACACACCCTCCCCTGATGTCAGCTACTTCCTCTGTAAACACCAACATGGTTCTCTGCCTACACGAATAGGATATGTGGATACGATTACCCCTTTATGCTACTCAGTAACTCCACCTCATTTGCATAGGCATCTGTGCTCACAGCTTAGAAACTACATGCTTCATAGTCCTACCACATTAGTAATAGCACCAATGCACCATTGTAGATACTCCATGCAAGGTCCTGTAATACATTTCTGTCACATAATATTAAGTTTGTTTTTTCTAATCTTTTTTTTTTATAAAGCATGTTTGTGCACTGTGGCACACCATGCAAACATGCCCAGATTATTAAAAAAATAAAATTAATTTAACTTATTTCCTTTAATTTTTTCAGACACACAGGAGGATAGTTTCACTCATATCTGTATGTGGTATGCCAATTCTATCCATATATCTACATTTTTACAGCTCCTTTTGTCTGTCTGCACTCCTGTACAAGGAATCTTTCCGTGTACACTACAAACACTGACACGGGGTCTGAAAAGCCATCTCTGCTTGCTGGATCACTCTACCTGGCTAATTTGCATGAGATTCACCTGTTTATGAGGTGATTTGCATGCCACTGACCTTTCTGTGTTGGAGCGTGTGGTAAAAAACTGTGTGTGGCTTTATTTTTATTTTCCCCCAGAGTTAATTTGTTAGCTTTTGTATTTTGTCAGGTAGAGTATTCCTTGATACAGGGCAGTTTTGTAGAAGGCACTTTCTGTTGTTGCCATGGTACACTGGGGTTTTGTAGTTGTAGGGTATCTTGACTTAGGTTGTACTGGGGATGTTTCTTTCAGACATTTTTGTTTTGTTTGGTTTTAATATTTTGTTTGTTTTTTAGTTTATTTAAAATTGGACCATACTCAAGACATGACATGATGACATTTTTTGACATGACATGATTGCTTTCAGTAAGAAAGTAGAAAGAAGTAAGAAGACTGTAAGTGAAACTTTCAGTTGTTTTTGAACTTTTTTATTATTATTATATATCCCCCCATACCTTTAGGTCTTTCAGGGGGTATGGATATTCCTCCTGCTTCCTTAATATTTAGAAGTTGAATTTGTGTGAGTCTCTTCTGAGGTCCTCAAGTCATGTCGCCAAATCTTTGGGAATTAACTGTCAGATTTTTGGAAGTTAATCAATTCTGTATCAGAGCAAAATTCTCTTGTAACTGTTTATTTAATATACGAGATGATTTATGTCCTCTTGCAAACATATCATCTACGTGTACTGTGCAGTTAATATTTGACAGGTCATATGGATGGTTACTGAAGAATTAAGAGAATGGCAGGGGTCTCAGTCTTAAGCCCTGCAGGACTTATTTTGTTGTTCACCCTTTCTCTGATATAGCATTGCTAATATGTAGTACAAATGTCTTGTTGTTTTGGTAGTTTTGAAACCACCAAACTTCTTCTCGAGCAAATCCAGTTTATCCAAGCTGTTAAAGCAGTAGCTGATCTAGGAAAATGGCACAAGTCAGTAGTCCATTTTCTACACTGCTATAGTTTTTTTTTAGTTAAAGTATAGTTAAAGTATATGGTATTGGTATATGGTATTGTAAGTAAACTCTGACTGAAATATATGCTGTTTCTCTGTGAGTATACATAATACTTTTAAATATATTCTGATATCTGTGTTTTGATTAGCTTTTCTAGAATGTTGGCCATGGGGCAGGAGTTGGAAATTGTCCTGTAGTCAGTAACTGTGATGGGAGTGGCAAATTTGGGGAAGTGCAGTATTAAAGAATGTTTAAAACTGGGTGGAATAAATTTGATAAAAGGGGTGAGTTTGCACTTATGGTGTAATTGGTGGCTTAGAATGATATTACCTACTTTCAGAAATTTGTGGTGCAATATATGGAATTCTGGGCTGTAATGGCAGTTTGCTTTATCTAATAGCTCTGAAATATTGGGTTCCTATTATGTAATCGAATTGTTGAAACTTCGAATGTAATAAGGTAGAACCAATATGTTCGGAGTTTCAACAATTCAAACATATAAAATAAAATAAAAAAAAATTAAAAAAAATAAATAAAAACCCTAACTAACTGATGTAAGGAGGGAGGCAGGCCCCCTGCACCCCCACACCCCCCGCTCTTTAAATATACCAACTCTGAGACCACACTACAGTGCGGAAAGTGAAGATTTCTCTTTACTGCACTGTAGTATGATCTCGGAGTTGGTATATTTAAAGAGCAGGGGGTGTGTTGTTGGGCTTGCCCCCCATGCTTACCACCATCAGGTAAGTTTTTTTCTTGTTTTATTTTATTTTTTTTTACGTAGTCAAACTTTTATAAGTTCGAACATATGGTTTCGACCATATAAAGTTCGAACTTGTATAAGTTCGATTACATAATAGGAGCCTGAAATATCTTTTTTGTAAGGGTTTTAAAGAAAAAGGGTGGTAGGAAATGTATTTGTGTAGGGGGGTTGTGGAGTGGGTGGGGAATGTTGTTAAAGACTTTTGTTGAAGGGAAGTAGGATGTAAGTTATTTTCTTCCCGATTATTAAATGTTTTATGATGGTTTGTGCTGTACAATGGAGTGGTCATGTGGACTGCCACTTCTAGGGCAAATTTCTAATAGCCTGCCAGAATTTTTTTTTTTTTTTTGATTTCCTGGGTAGAGTAATTTGCTGAGAACATAGGTAGGTCAATTAAATTTTATTGATGTTTATTGTGGTGATTTTTTTAGCCTTTGGTAGTGCTGTCTTTTACTTTGGTTATTATTATCCATTTTCATTCTGGCTGCATTTTGTCTTTGGATGTAATTTATATTTTAAGTCACTTGTTGATCATGGTGTTTTGTTACTTGGGACGTATTGTTTTTGTAGAAAAATAGTAGCTTATCTTATATTGGCATTAGTACATTATAGAAGGTTGAGAGTGGTATTGATGGATCTCAACAATTGTATACATTCTCCCAGCTGTAGCTCTGGTTCCCATAGGGATTCACCGGCTTCAGGAATAGTACAGGTTAGTATGAGTCTGGAAGTATTTTCACCCATTTTAAATTTTCAGGTAGTAAGAACTGGACAATTGTCACTTTTTGTAGCATATCTCTCAACCTCCAAGTACTAAAAATTTGTAGCATTGATCTTTAAAAATCAAAGCAGAAAGTTAGAAAAAGAAACACTTTCTTATTTTTCACAAAAGAAGGGCTTTATATACTCAGCCTTTTACATGTCATGTTAATTAATTTTTGCATAGGCTTAGTCTACTTACATAATATGGTATGTATTCATAAACAGGTTTGACTTTATGAGGAACATCAGAATATAGGCTAAAGTTAAGGGCTAAAATCATAGTGCTATGCATAAATTATAGCAGCTGAGAGGTATGTTTTGCAGTTGGAAGACTTTATAGGCTAATAGTTTATTAGATGTGTTTGTGATGACTACATGTATGATTGTACCTTGCCTGTCATAGAACTGGGTTTGGTACTTACTCTCATGGGCTGGGTTAAGTAATTTCTTTCTACTTGTTGAGCTATCTGGTCTTTCCAGTCAGTCTTCTGGCTATTGTCAAATATTGTCATTTGGTTTTGGAGAATGCAGTGTTAAGGGTCTCTTGTATTAGGCTGGCAGTAGATGGACATAGAATATATACTGTGGTAATGAATATTTTTTTATTGTCATCAAGTGTCCCTTGTCTTATCATCCAACTGTGACTATTATCATCCATGGCATTATTGATGGCAATTAGATTGGAGCTGAGATTGGCTTCTTTATCAACTGATGTTATTACACTTCTCCAGTCTCTTACCTGGCTAGTTGTCTGTGTAGTACATAGAGACATCCATCTCTATAGCTTTAGCCAAGGTTTAGTTAAAGATACTAATTTGGGGTTACAGGTGATTAGTCACACTCCCAGTTGTGCCCATTTGTTATTTAGACTTTAAATGTTCACATATACTATGGACATTAATTTTATATTTACTGTTGACCAATTAGTGTTTATGGGATGGGTAGGATTTGGGTTATTATTTGTGGTGAATGGAATAGAGAATGGACTTAGATTTAACTGTATGTCTCCTGACAGTGACTATGCAAATAAAAATAACTTTTTTGTGTACATTTTAAGGCTGAAATTGGACACTGTTTTGACAGTTGCTGTATAACGGCAATATAGTACTATCTGCTGATGCCTAGAATAGAGGTTGACTGAGACCTCCATCATGTATGTATATTAACATGATAATTAGGGTTTGTCTTAGTGGCTCTGTTTTGTTGTACGCTTTGTTTTGGGTTCAGGGGACGTATACACCAAGAAGAGATAATAGGTGCATTTAGTGTATAGAATAATAGTATAAGACAGAAAGGTTGCTTCATATTGTTTATTTATTTATTTTATTTTATTTATTTATTTAACATTTGTTGACTGGGAAAGTTCAACTAGCCTCCACAGAGCCTGTTTTCAGCGGAGGACGGGGAGAAATACTCCAGATGCATGTCTTTAAAAATAAATAATAATAAATAAATAAATAAATAGTGCATAGAATAATAGTATAAGACAGAGAGGTTGCTTCATATTGTTAATAAAGAGAGTAGAACGGTTAATCCTGATGTGGTAGACAAAAGTAGTGGAGTAGAGCTGAAGAAGAGCAAAATGGCTAGAATTGATGTGGCAAGAAAAAATAGTGGTGGATGGGAAGGGAATTTGTGGAATATAAATGTATAGGAATGTCAGAGAAGAGAGTTAGTTATATAAATTAGTTTTGGTAGCTCAGGTAGTTAGTACTGTTAGGTTACTCAGGCTGAAGTTGATCTGGTTGTAAGGATAGCTAGCAACTGGCTGAATGAGAATGGGTGTGGGTTGAATCACAAAGGAAATCATCTAGTTGATTGTGAACATGCTTAGCAACTGAATGAGAAGGGATGTTGTTTGAAACTATTAAAGAAATGATAGGGAGATGGATGAGAAAGGGGATCAGGCAGAGTAGAAAAGCACAACTTAGTGCAGCAGGGCCACGTAGAGTGGGGCTGTCTTGCTCCTGATTGTAATTACTCCACAACAACAATCTGTGGCCCTTGAAGGTCAGCAAGAAAGAAAGTGGACTGAGTAGGGTTGCCACCTTTTGCTGTGGCCAAAACTGGAGAGTGGTCACATCCCCAGAACCACCCCTAATTCTGCCTATCCCCTCCCATTTCCCTGCCCAAATACACATCCATTGTGTGATGTAATTTTTCACATCAGGGATGTGGGATGGCTTATTTTTCTCTGATCGCATTTTTTTAGTGATTTTTTTCTATTAAAAAAAGCAGTTCAGAGTCTGAATTTTAACAAAAAAACGGTATTCTGTTTGTTTTGCAAAACAGAATACTACAGTTTGTGCAGTTTTTTTCAGATTACCAGACAATTGTTCTGATTTCTGGATAGTCTGGGAAAAAAATCAGATAGGTGGCAAGGCTAGGACTGAGCTCTCATTTGAAGTAAAACTTATGTATGGATTTTCATGTTAAATTTTTATCCAAAGGTTATGGGTGTGTGGAAAGACAAACACTGGGTCACTTGTGCTGCATCCTGATCTGAATCCAAACTGCTCATCTCCCATCTTACTTGTAACTACTCTGCATATTTATCACTCACCGTCTCCAGAACTTTCATGCAATGTGACAGGAATTTGATACCTCTGTACTGCCCACAGCTGTGAATGCCACCTTTGTTGTTGAAAACTGAACTGGTATGCTTATTCTCCAGTCATCTGGGATATGCTTATTTCCACATTGCTATAAATACCTTCAGGAGTCATTTCTCTCCTAGCACACCCAGTATCTTTATCATATCTACTGTGACCTCATCTGAGCCTGCTGCTTTCCCTGGCTTAATTTTCCTTCATGCTGTTCTTACTTCTTCTAGGTTGGGCTCCTCCCCTTGTCTCACCATAGGCTGTGTCTGGAGCAGTTCAAATTCTGCAGGGTTTTGTTCAGTCAGAAACTTCTGGAAGTACTCCTTCCAAGTGCCTTTGATGTCCTGTGGACTGGTGTGCAAGCAGTTGCTGGTATCCCTTTTGAAGGGTATCTGACTATCTTCTTTATCTTAATGTCTTTGCCTTGAAACCTGATATAGTTTCTTTGTGCTAGCTACATAATCACTTTTCTAGAAACTGGTAGAGTGCCTCTTATGCTGTGTTCTTAGCTATTGCAACTCCTTTCTTAGCCTCATTGTTAGTCAACCAGTAATCCTTCCCAGCATGGTTTGTCTTTTCTATTTACTGCTTTTTCCTGCACTCCCTCTTTCTTTTGATGACTTCCTGGACTTCTGCATTCCAGCTCCAACTTTCCTTATGTACCTTATCTCCATACTTGACTTGGCCACATATCTGTTCTGTAGTCCTCACACATGCTGTTTTGAGGTGCTGCCATTCCTCTTCATCTCCAACAATTTCTTCTTCTTCTTCTTCTTCTTCTTCTTGAGGTGCTAGAGCCCTGATTAATTCCTTAAACTGTTGTGCTTCCTCTCCAGTCAACTTCCAGGTCTTCAGTTTGGTCTCTGTTGACATTAGAGCATTCTCTAACCACTGCTTACAGCTGAGTGTGGCAACTAGTGGTTTATACTGTGGGCTGGCTCTTTCACTGGGATTGATTTTGCAATCACTAATTCTACCCTAGTGCTCTTTCCTTACAAGGAGAAAGTCTACATGAGTTGCATGTTGGCCACTCTTGTATGTGTTTTTGTGACTGTCTCTCGTTCTGAACCACGTGTTGGCTACTATCAAGATGTTTACCAGACAGAAGTCTAGAATGGTTTCTCCTTCTTTATTTCTGTTGCCCCACTCATGTGGACCCAGGCAGTCCTCGTATCCTGTTGTGTCTGTCCCGATATGTGCATTCAGGTCATCCATTGTCAACATCAGTTCATGTTCTCCTGCTTTATCCAGTAGGCTCTTTAACTGCTGTCTGAATGCACTCTTTTCCTCACTATCACAACCCTGCTGTGGAGCACAGGCTGAGATTATGAATACTGCCCTACCATTATACTGGAGTCTGATTTCCATGAGTCTATCACTAATTCTGATGACATCCCTCACAGTGTTCTGAAGCATCTTCCTCACCACTATTCCCACATCATTTCTAGCCTGTCATCCACCTCCTGAGTAGTATACTCTGGATCCCAAGCCAAGTGGTATTGCTGCATGCCTTTCATCTTGTCTCCTGGATACATAGGATGTCCAGCCTCCTCCTTACCACTCATGTCATCCACTTCCAAGCTCCACTCTGTCAGTGAGCCTACATTGAATGTAGCACTTCTTAGTTCATGTTTGGCAGGTTGATAGGATTTATGTTCAGCTTTCACTCAACAGAGCTATGCCCAGTAACCAAAGCTGGGCAACTGGACACCAGCTGCTCAGTAGCTTAATCACCCAGGGCTGCTGGGCTTTATAGGGGCACATACTGGCCATATACACCCCTCCCACCATTAACATGGGTCTATGCCAGGTGCTCAACCCACTTATCACCGGCAAATGCCCTTGTTCATTTGGCGACATTAGTCAACACAACCAAATCATCTAGAGCTATATTTTTTTACTCCATCAAGTAGCTAACCCTACCAAGGCACAAGGTCTGTGATCCATGTTCTCCTATCTTGAGGATGCTGTGCACCACAGGACACCATCTATAATCTCTGCTGCTGCCCACAGCTCCATTCTTGGGTGTGTTTGAGATAGAAACAAGATGTTTTTTGGAGGCGAGGGAAACCCCCACAGATACACATTAAGACATGCAAACTCCAAACGGGCATTGGCTAGAGGTCAGGATCAAACCTCGTACCCTGTGCATTAGAGGTGAAGACCTTAACCATAATGCCAGCTAGTGTTACCAGTTCAAGTTAACTGAGATTATTTTTTTTTTTATTAAAGGAAAATTCTACCCAGAAATTTCAAAATAATATTCACCATGTCTTAATTTTCTGCTCATTACAAATGAGGCAGTATCTCCCTTGAGTGTTAGTGTTATTTTATAGTTTATTATTACCAATAATTGCGTTATGTGGTTTCCACACTAATGTGATGTTCTTCAGTCTCTCTGTCTTACTCCCATAATGCATTTAGTGTTGCATAATAAGATAAAGCCTAGATACATTAGGAGGCTTGTTTCTGTGTTTACTATTAATAACAGTGTTTTGAGTCATGTAATTCTCTGGCTGTCTCTTGAAACAGTGCCAGTGTTTAATTTTTACTAAATTGCTGTAATATTACTACTTAAAACAGCTAAAAACATTTGTTATACATTTAAATCCTATTTAGTTAAAATAGCTAAATTAGATGGTTTCATTCTACATTTAAATTGTATGTAGTTAAAATAGCTAAATTAGAGGTTTATTGTATGTACTCAAAATTGCATTTCCTAGAAAGAATGTATACAAGTCCCCTACACTATCTTAACTATTAGGTCTAGCACGTTTGCTCAGTCACCTATGAGTGGCAGTTGATGCTAACAGCTTATTTCACACTGCCCTTAATGTTCTACAACTACACAGATAACACTGTTTGGAACGAATGTACTTGCCAGTCTGTTTATGAAGTGTTGCGGCACAACTGGTCCCTGAGATTCACATAAAGAGTTGTCTAAGAACTAGTTGAATAGAAAAAAGTTTTATTTTAGCTGTTGTGTATGCTTTATTGCACTTTACTGTCCCCAACAAGACAAAATTTCAGGATTTATAAGTGGGTGGTAACTAACAGTAAAAAATGTAAAGGGAGCTATCACCACTATGTCATGCAGACTGTAACAGATTACTTTCTAAAACAATGTGAAATCAAAATAGGAAAAAGCTGGAAACCTCATGATATGTTGCAGAAGAAAACAGAATTGAAAGAGAGAAAAACAAAAGTACTGAAAGGTTTCTAGGCACTAAACTATATCTAGAAGACATGCCCTGGGATTCAGAGAGCAGTCTTGAGGTCCCGTAAATTTCTTGCCACAGGAAGGTTATTTTATATGATCCACGAAAATGTGATTCAGAGATTACTTTTTCCTGCAATTAAAAATATCTCATTATTGACTAATTCGCAAGTCTCTGAATCATATTTAACTACTGCTCATGCTGAAATTCCTTTATGGTCCTAGCAGCCCATGTATCATGTTGGGGCACACACACACACACACACACACACACACACACACACACACACACACACACACACACACACACACACACACACACACACACACACACACAAGCAGATGCACACACACATGCACACACAACCATCTGACTCCAGTCTTACCGCTACAAACTTGCATACATACATACATACATACATACTGTTACACACACACACACACACACACACACACACACACACTAGCCATATGTCTACTGCATGTCACCAAACATATCCACATTGTGGCTTCTTCCACTGATTTTAATGAGGGATTGCTGACTTTTGGTCGAGTCAATATATATTTGTCTGACTATGGTAGTTTACGTAGCCATGAGTGATTCTCTGAATTAGCAGCATATATTTGTAGCTGCAGGAATTTCCATGGGACAGCACATGGTTAATTAGCATTAGCTGCTCCCCCAAATGACCTCATTACCATGTATGATATCTAGATGGACCGATCACTGAGTGAAAATCAATACGGTTGGGCAGTCTCTGAAGTGAAAAGGATTACCACGAGAAGTCAACCACTCGTGGTAAGGATTACCATTCATGTCATCACTTTCTGAATCCCATGGACTATTAGGAGAAAAAGTAACTCTGGGATTAGGCTAACTAAACTAGATAGTGGAAGTGTCTTTTAAATCTTTTGGAACTAGTGTCCAAATTTTTCTAGAGGATACCAAAACAGATAGTTTGCATTAATGAAATTCTGGTGTACAAGCATATAAATGATGTTGGTGTGCTACTAAGCCTAACAAAACCATTAATCTTGAATTTCTCTAACAGCAAAGGCTGAATAATATAAGCCAAAATAATCATAATCATGATTGTGAGTTAAAGAACTTCAAATACTTACAGTAAATTATATCATTATATAAGCAATGTGTGAAAAGGATCTTAATTTTTAACAGAAACACTTTTTATGAAAAAGCACAAAATTTACTTTACTGTTCAGACGTTTGTATTTCTAGTTTACTGTTCTCACTTTACAAAACAGTGAAAACTGACATATCCTGGTTTACTTACAGTCAGCATTTTAAACTGTAATACATGACTAAGTGCCATGTATCAAAAATCATATGATTTATACAATGCCACTAAAAAGATATTATCTACAAAAATTACAACTCTTACTACTTTATCATACTTATTTGAGGCTATATATAGGTTACTGTTTTCAATGCCAGGGTGGTTTATAAATGGAACTTGATATAAAAATGAATGCTGAGCCAGAAATGTGCTTGAGAAGAGAGCTGCAGAACAGATTCAATGTGAAAGTACTGTAGCATGCCAAGCTAGGTACATTCTCAACTATATCTCTCTGGTGCAACTTCTTCAAGCCTTACTTGAGGAAAGAAAATTACCTTAGGGTTTCCTAAATGCTGATGTTCTCCCTCGTGAAATGCTGGAACGAGATCTTCATTAAATCAACTCTGCACTATTTGGCTTAGCCACTACTTTACTAGCGCTACTAGAAACTGTGAAACATAAAACTTTTTCCTCATTGATTAATCCTCTGTACAAGAAACTGTTACCAAACATGCCTTCACTGACCTGCAGTCAGAGATGCAATTGGAGGAGCTATTGAGGATCTTGAAATAGATCACCTGACTGCTAAAAAAAAACAAAACAGAAAACAAAACAAAAAAAAACGAACAGAAAGATGTACTGTTTTGGAGGCTTGGAAACAGATTTCTTCTGAACACCAGTGCATTTATTTTTCTTTAGGCTACATGAGCAATGGCTTTAAAATAAGGAGGGTGGCAATCACCCCTGCACCAAGGCCTAAATTCGCCACGGTTAATGTCCTCTTGGGAGCTGCAAGAGTACTGTCTCATCTAGGGCATGCGTCTTGTTTATAGTTGCCATTGCTACTTCTGTGCTCTATGCAGCTGCAAATAACATCTTAATGCCCTGTCAGGGTACTGGCCAAGTGGGCTGTCACTTCTAGGGCAGGATTCTTATTCTTTCAGGGATTACAGCTATTATTTCTACTTATTTGCATGTGTGCCGCCTGGCCTTTCAAAGTAATACGAGGTTACATTGTTAGTATAAAAAATGATATCTTCTTCAGAAATAAATCTAAGCTGTCTAGATCACTTTTGCTTTATATAGCTATGTTTTCTGTGTTTTCTTTAAGTTTGTCAGATAACATAGGAGAAAATTGAAGCCTTTCTGATTTTTCTGATATTTTCTTTGTTGTAGTTATTGGTTTCCATCTCTCTCAGGCTAAAGAATGTTCTTCACAGAATGACAGCTATGGAATTCAAGATGACACAATTCTTCCGCCATTCTGCCTATATGCTAAGAGCAAACATATGTTTCATCAGCTGTTGTTCTGCTACATAACTAAACATGTAAACTGGAGCAAGTAACGTCTTATAAAAGAACTGTAAATTAAGTATTTATAAATACTTACAAGAAAGATTTGTAAAATTAAAAATACATGTAAACTACTGACGTTTTGTATTTGCTTATAAAACCGATAGTCAAGAAACATTAATTTGTCATTTGTTATTTAGGAAGAGTTGATATTTAGGATTCCATTGCAGGCTTTACATTCTGTATAATGGTGCCAGCAACATATCTAATGACAGAAGATTTCATCTTGATTTTGGTCGTTCGACTGAATGGGAATCGTAATACAAACTGGTGATAGTGCAATACTTGCTGGTATTTTCTGTTTAGTGGGCATGTATTATATGATATAGCACTTTGTATTATAGTATTTTATTTATGATATGACAGCAAATAAAATGACCATTTTCTATTTATCTGATTTGGCAGATGGCATTCAATTCAGATGTTCTAAAATAGTGAAGGGATTGGTGGACAAAGAGTATGGTGAAAAGATTCTGAAAGCTCAGCATGTGCACACTGTAAGATAGAAGAAATTGCCAGCATGATATAAATATGAAAACACTGCCCTGTTGAGGGAGCAGTTACAGGTAATGTTGAAGCAAACTTATTGGCCATTTGACACTTTGAAACAGGATGTAAGGAATATTACTTCATAGACATTGTGCTAAATCATTGAATATTTTTCTGGAAACAGGGATAGAAGGTACATCACCAGCAGGTTCAGATATGTTTAGGATATGGCAAAAAAGATAAGAGCAGGGATGGGTGATAGACAGCTGCAGAGCACCTAACTACACCGCTTGAGTGGATTCAATATATTATAGCCTTCTTTTATCACTATGCATGTATGTTCATATGTATGTAAATTACATCTCACTTTAGTATTGTTCTGATGGAAGCAGACAAAGAAATATTTGTCTAATTTAATTAATGCTACAATTGGATATCTTGGTTCCTCCCCTAGTGCAGAGTCATTAGTATCAGTGGCTAAAAGGCAATAAAATCAAATAATGGTTGGGTATGTTTTACTGAAAATAAACATTGTTCATTTCAAAACCACATACTGTCCAAAAGTAATGCTGTCCAAGAGCACTCAAATCACATGCTACATTAATAATCAAGATGTTGCTACTAATATTTATTTGTTCTTCTGTCTTTCCTTCATTGGTTTAGAAAATTAAGAAAATAGAATTCATCAACCATCTGTGTCCATTTTCTCCTAGCCATACAGTTTTGACTCACTGGGGTACTCCCTTCAAGTTTACTTCATAGGACAGGGACTTCCACCCCACTGAGGCATGTTAGCAAAAGTTTCAAGAATTTTGAAAACATTCTTGTTAGTCCACATTATGGGTGTGAAGTGACACACATCCCTGAGCTATGAAGGCTATAAAGGTTGGCTGGTCATAGTCTTCATTCTTTTTTTTTAATTTTTCCACATTTCCGGTATAAATATGTACTTTGCCAGACTCAGCAGGAAAAATGCAACAAGGCATTTCTATTTGCCTACAATAAGAAACTTCTACTAGGTACTGAGCAAGGAGATACTGTCTACATTAGAGGTCGCTTAGTTTTCCTCCTCCATGGTCAACATTTTAACTTCCTAAATTTTTACTGGAATCTAGATCATTGAAGTTATCGATGAATGCCTTACTTTAGCATCAGTTTTCATTCAACTTTGCAAATTTTACTTTGAGGTTTAACCAGGTTTAAGTTTGCTCAAAAACATACTTAGAATTCTGATTAAGCATTTATATGTTTAGGATGTGGCAGAAAAGATAGAGCAGGGATGGGTGATGTCAATAAATCTTAAAATACATTTGTGGTGCCATAGTTTTTTTCTTTTTGCTTTAATTTTGCTGAGATTTGAAGGTCTGTACCAAGTCTTAGCCCAGATATGCCAATTAGATGAACCAGTGCTTGGTGGGTTCAACCAAGCTGAACCTAGCAGGTTCAGGAGGAAGCTTCATCATTATAAATATCATCCTTTAAGTTGGTGTTCGATTATGGTGCTTTCTTGAAAGAAAGTATTTCAGTTTAGAACTAAACTCCCAGCAAATATTAGAAATTATAATTCTGTACACCATTTTTACACTTTACCATCCCATTCCTCCAACTATTCTACATCCAGTTGGTGTTGTCTTCTTTCCACTCTTGAGAATCTGTTCACCTTTCCCTCTGCACTAACGTTAGTCTGGTCAGACTTTTTAACTTTTTTACCTGTTGAGATATCAGACCCAATTAATTTGTAGGTTTTTGTGTTGTTATTTTGTTTTTTATTTATGCAATTACTGTTGATTACTATGTTCCTCATATGTATATTTGACTGTTTGCTCAATTTTTATATTCTGTAACTATTGAAAATTTTATTTTTTTTGTTTTTGTTTATACAGTTCTTATTGATGTAAATGTCATTTTCCTATAAATATATTCAATATGTTGACTCCGGCTCAAAATTATTTTCTACTAATGTTTAATGATCTATTGTTCCAGAGGGCATATAATATTAAATACATAATATGTCAAAAATCACAATAAATAATAAACACATAAATACATAAATAAATACATGTAATTTGCACAAAAGCAGATCTTATAAGAGTTTTCACAGGCATAATCTTAGGAGTTATTTTGATAGCTATACAGAAAAAGTTCAGGCTTTGGCTCCCCAGGGAAATGTCTAAGGGATCCATAGTAGAAGCATCTAAGAGATTGGGTTTTGATGTAATTGTTGATGGATTAGGTAAACATGCTGATTATTTGTTTATTTATTTGTGTTTGTTTGTTTGTTTGTTTATTTGTTTGTTTGTTAACTGAATAGATATACTGGTCAGATGACTCTTTACTGCAAAGACCCAGGTTCAGAAATGAGTATAATTCATAGGGCAAACAGCAATGTATGTGCATACATGCATACAGCAAGTTTCAAGTTCATATCACAATGTTTATGATAACATATGAATAAGAAAATAAACCACTATACTCTAACACTTTAATGATTAAGTCAAAAGTTTTATAAGGCTATATTTACAATGTTTTTGCAATATTATTTACACATTATTTGTAATTCAATTATTGTTCATCAACTGGTTCCTCTTAGTATGGTTTTCAAAAGAAATAATTTTGTACCCATAACCAGCACATATACCTGAGAGTTACTAACCTCTCTTTCTAAAGTATGTACATGAATTCTGTTTGAAAATATGTTCCTTCCATTTAGCTTGGAAAGCAAACAATATTTGCTGTGTGTAAATGTTTTCAGATAGATGATTCTAAAAAGTTTTTTCAGTTATATCTAGGCTACATGGTCCTGTTAGCAGAAATTAATCATTACTATTATCACAGAGGGTATATGGCATAGCCCTGGCCATTAATTTACTGTACAAGGGTGGGCAATGTTGTAATTTTATTATTTTGCATAGTAGGGTGTCAATCAGAAAGGTGATCTTACTACTAATTGGCAGCCAAGGAACTCTGTTTAGAAGCTCACAGTGGTGAGCGAAGGGACTCACAAGATAAGCACAGTGACTTATTTTATTAAGTTTTCTGTAGTAAAATCATGTTGTACACTGAGAGGAATGTGACAATTGGGAGTCTGTACTCTGAATACAAGCACATTCCTTGCAATGGCTAAGCTTTCTTCATGAGACAGGAGATACTGACACCTTGTAGCATAATTATAATTGTTAAAGGGATTTGCGTATGCCACTTTCTCAGTGTTCTGTTCAAATAAAAGGGATCGAGCAAGAATAAGGCCAAGAAATCTTTGTCAAGTCATCAAAAAAGTGATGTAGCCCAAGTGATCCCCGAGACTTAGTTTAATACTATTTGTATGTTCAACAGAAGGGATAGATTTATTTGATTAAACAGCATCATAGCTGATTTCTTGGAGTCCATTAAAAGTTTCTTTTTGTTTATTTTCATACATAATAACATTGCTGTTTAATGCTAATTTATAATGAAAATTGTACAATATGTTGGAGTTTTTCTCCCTGGGCCTCAGCTGAAAAAGGGCTCTTCAGCTCAGTCAGACAATCCCGGTCAACAAATGTAAAATTATATAATAAATAAATAAATAAATAAATAATTGAAGTATATTTTACCCTTTTTTGAATTATTTTACTGACCTGACTCGATTAACAGTATATCATCAGCATACAGTACTAATTTACATGGTGTAGAGGCTAATAAACAGTGAAAAAAACTGTGGGCCTAATATTGACCCTTGAGATGCACCACAGGTAATCAACCATTCCTGTGTCAGGCAAAGAAGCGATCAGATTGACTTGGAGAGTTTGATTCTGTAAGTGACTCTTAAATTGAGTAACAGTGTTAATTCTAAAATTGAACATGTTTATTTATTTAAGTAGAAAGGGGTGGACTGCTGTTTTGTAAGCTCTGAACATGTATAAGAATATACCATCAATAACAGGTTCATGATTATGTTGTTGTAGATTTTACCATTTGCTGTATAAAATGCTGTTAAAGTTCCAGAGCCCATCAGAATATCATGCATAACAGAACAAACCAGATTTGTTTATGGGATGGACTATCTGAATGTATATTAGTTTTTGAATATTTGTGTTATTAGGCATAGATTAACAATGGAAAAGTAGTGTTATAGTGAGAACGGGACTTTGATTTTGGGTGTAGGTACAACTGCATGCTTAAATGGGTCATACTATACTTGATGTCAGTGACCAATTAAATATGTAAGTTAATGGTTTGTTAATATACTTTGCTATCATTCTAAGAAAGGTAGGATGTGGTTTAGTTAGTAGAGGATATGATTTTTGTCCAGTGTTTTAAAAGGTTTTGAAATTCTTTGGTTCATTGTGATGTCATGTTAGAGTCTATACAATGGCAATAGCTAACATATCTTCTGGTTTGGTTCACTTTGTAAACATTTTCCCTCTGATATCAAATGATGATTAGACAGCATGTCATTCTTCTAATCTGTAATCTGTATCTCCAGACTTTAAGTAGTTGGACTGGTTCAGTTCAGTCTCATGCCAGAAGTCACCTCACAGTAGTTCTAGAAGATCATTAATTGATTCTTATGGTGAAAGGGCTACATTTCATTTCCACTGCAAAGAAAAGTAAGGGCACAACAAGCCTCAGACTCAAGTAGATCATTTGTCAGTCTGAAATCTGGCTTAGAGTTGCTTAGGAACATGTTAAGTAAAAACAGGTATTAAGGGATCAATATGCAAAAATTAGTCTACGACACTGTACCTTTACCTGTTCTCGACATCTAGATATGACATGTATTTGAAGGCAAAAATGCTGAATCAATGCCAGTTTTCATATGACAGATCAATATATAGAGTGGAGCTACCCTTAACTCAGAATTATGACAGGGGTGGCATTTATACCTGCCCAGTAAACATAACTAAACAGTCTTGCCTATACTTTTAGCAGTTTTATTGTCATTGCATCCTCTCTTTTACTGTAAAGGCAATACCCAAATTGATTAATCAGTTTAATTTACCAAGTTTCGGGGTTCAGGAATTTGTTTTATAGTTTTGAAAAGTTGAAACTGTTATGATTGTTTATATTACCTTCAGGGATTGGGTCTTAATAGTCTTACATATGAAACATACACAATTCTGGCAAAAGAGACAACCCCCACCATTGGATGTCCTTGTTTGTATTCACGAGCATTGCATCTTAGACAAATTCCTTCAAGGAATTTATAATACAATGCAGACTCTGCTTGGAAAAAACAAAGGATTCAGTGGAAATACCATCTTTTCTGTCTTTTTAATAGTGGTATGGGTGATAGCAATGACAGTGGTGGGAATTCTGGCCACCATACTTATACCCGGGACATAAATCATATTGTCCCAGTTTAACTAATATGGATTAAACTGGATGGGGGATCATTTCTAATCCAGTTGCTGAAATACTAAAAGGTTGTGGAGTTGGGATCATGAGGTTGACAGTTGGAACCTTGCTATTTATTTATATGTTGGAGTCTAACAACCATTGAAATCAGGTATTCTCTTTCCACCAAGGCTGTGTGTCTTTGGAGAGACAATATATTAGATGATTGGGTGTAAGGGCACTGTCCTCACATAGTGGATGGAGGTTGCTCCACTGCAAAGAAATTATTTTTGATTTTTTTTGTGTTCTTACCTTTTGACTACTTTGTTGGAAGATGAATCCTTCTTGTGAGTTTCAAGATTGGTACCAAGAGATGATAATAATCCTCTAGGAAGAATGTTTTATCACTTACCTTAAAGTCAAAATTAATTTTTTGTCTGTAAGTGGAACAAATTAAATTGTTGATTCCTCATAGTTAAAACATGGTTCGATACACACACACTGCCTCAGGTTATTTTGAGTGTGTGTGTGTGTGTGTGTGTGTGTGTGTGTGTGTGTGTGTGTGTGTGTGTGTGTGTGTGTGGGGGATAAACTTACATTCACTGTCAGAAGTTAGTGGTAGAGCTTTGTGTGTGTGCTAAACTGCATTACTTTTCTTATTATTATCTTCCTTTTTTCACAATTGATTTAATTATCTTTTAAATCCCACTAAACAAAATTTATTTTTTCAGGAACAAGATTGGAGCACTGGTTTGCTCGAATGGGTTACTCAGAGTCATATTGTTAGCAGCTCATATTCTGAATTCTCTATGCTGTACTGTCTAGGGTTGGGAATTTGTGTGAAGAGAATACACAGTATAGGGGAGATTATGGTAAGCATTCAGTTCTTTTTCTTTTTTTCTTTTTAGACTGTTGGTCTAGTAATGCATGCAAAAATATAATAAAGCACACTGAACTGAAAATTATTCTTCCATAGAGATTATTTAAATTCACTGAATTACGGGCATATTTTATATTATAATTTAGTTTGTATTTATTTATGTATTCTGGTAGTCAAACTTTAATGTTAAGTGCTGGTTACATTCAATCTCAAGTTTTTATTACATATCACTATTATGATGTACTCTAAGACACTATACATGTTACCCTGTATTCAATTACTTTTTTTATGCATAAACCCTAATGGTGAAGTGCTTCATAGTCCTTAAGAGTTTAGCTTTATTTTACTTTAAAAAATGAACATATAATAAAGACTCTCCCCTAGATTTAATAAAATCCGTGTAGGCATAGTGTAGAGCCTACGTGGAATGTTACCATGTCCATATACACGATTGCCTCTCGGCAGCGTGCAATGCATGTTAATCATGATGCATTACCGAAGGAGAGCTGTGGAACACGATTATTGAATCAGTGTATGGAGTGTGGTGCGAAATGTCTCTGCGGATGAGTAACACACTCCTTGCACTGCCCAATTGTATTATATCAATGTCATTTAATTTTTTTTTATTTTTAAAAACCATGTTTGCACGATGTGGAGTGCAGCAGTGCTAATTGGTGCCAAGACACCTGTCAGACATCTAAATATAGAAACCGGGTATATTTAATTATTTAGTTAAAGGTCAAGTTTATGCATAGCTGAGTGGGTTTGTGCAGTGCAAAGAGGTGCTCAGCACTGCTTAAAGGTAGCACAGAGGTATATGTAAAGGTATAGCAAAACTCCACATAGCTAAATGAGTAGAGTTATGGCCTTGTGTGCAGTAGGTGCAGCATTTGAAAGCCTGCAAGGGCAAGTAAGCATTTATTTTTGAAATACAAATTATGCAAATTATTGTTAAATACTGGCCTGCTTCACTTAGCGAAGTTCTGCTAAGACATGCTAAGACATGCTAAGCACTGCATAAACAAAACAACGGCTGAAAATGTTTATGACTGCTTGGCTGGTTTGCGCACCACTAAGTACTGCTAAGCAGACGGGTCTTCGGGTTTTCACACTGCTCAGTTTAGCTGCACTGGTTTGCACACTGCTAAGTGACAAGCTGTATTTTTAAATGTTACCCAAATGGCATTTAAGGGCGGGAAAACAGGCTATATTAAACTCACTAGGCAGGAATACAGTATAATCTGTTGAAGTGCTACCTGTGTAGTGACTATGGCTGGCATTGGAGAGGGTGAGTGCTGCTGGGCGCAGCTGTGGGACATTCAGAAGACCAGGGACATAGTTGGACTACTTGTGAAAAAACATGATGACCGGCTGCTGCACGGAGGGTTCCAGGGCTCAGTGTGTAAGGCAGAGGCCTGGGACCTGCTGGCATGTGAACTCACCAGTGTGACAGGTATCCCCCACACAGGTGAGCAGGTTCATCACCACCATGACAACCTGAAGCATAGAAAGGGGGATCTCTTGGACACCTGGGTCTGAGAAGCTGGGGCAGGGATTGCCCCACAAGTTTGTAAGTAGTTTTACCTTTGTTTCACCAATACCTAAACTGAATGTCTGATAAACTGGTATGCATAATGATGTGCTTCTCTCCCAATGGCTGCAGATTAGAGGGCTTGCAACATCAAGGCATATGCCAGGTGCTTGGACAGGTTGCACAATGAGTGTGGTGAATACAGATGTAGTTTTCTATCTATAGTCAAATAAGCAAGAAAGAGTAATGCATTAACTGTGATTAGAAATATACAGTAAAGACTATATTGCAATGAATGTGGACTTACGGCTGTTCTGCAATAAGTGCATACTGCCAACTGTAGTGCCATAAGCAGGGAAGAAGTAAAACATTAACCATAATAAAGTATATGCAATAAAGTTTGTAGTGCAATAACTGTGGAATTAAAGCTGTATTGCAACACCTGCATAATGACAACTGTTGTGCAATAAAAACATAAAATTATACCAGTAACTGACTGAAGGTTCTCTAATAAAGTCTATTGTGCAATAAGTGTGGAATTAGGGCTGTTTTGCAACAAATCAATTATGACAGCTGTTCTGCAATAAAAACACAACATAATATCAGTACCTGCATGAAGGTATATCTAATAAAGTATTTTGTGCAGTAAGTATAGATTCAGAGCTGTTTTGTAAGAAATGAATTATGACAACCATTCTGCAACTACACATAAACCAAGAGCAATAACACCAAGGTAAATTGTGTACATCAAGATTGTCTAGTTTTCACCATTGCATGTGAGCTATAAGCATTCAGGCTGTGAGGTAAGGTACTGCAGTTAGGTATAACAATGTAATAGTTGTAGACTGCAAATAATAACCCATAATCAGGTATTGTTTGTTGACTTCACAGATATTTCAACACACTAGCAATATATTGTGTACACCTGCATTCTATGTGGTAATGTATAGGTTACCTACTATCTCTGTCATGCTTGAATTTCATGCATGTGTGTTCAACTGTCACTGCAGTCTAGTATAAAACTGTACTACTATTATCAGGTCATATTTTGGTGCCAGGTGAGCTCTAGGCAAATATCAGTCAGTCAGTAATCAGCAGTGACTTGGTAGCTCAGTTTGCTAAATGCTCTGTATGAAGTACATTTTGCCACACACAGACCAGGGTTCAAATCCAGTGCTATGTAGCACTAACTATTACAGTATCAGTCATGTAATGTTAACAGATATCCTCTTCACATGAACTACAGGTAAATGGTTGAGGTAGCTGATATTATGAGTAAATAATTGTGTGTTTAGACATCACAGACTGTTACAATCATTACCAGGAATGTGAAAATACAGCATAAAATAAAGGAAATAAGTATAATAATAATAATAATAATAATAATACAATAAAATAAATGAAATAAAATGTGTAATCTTTGGTATGGCTGTATGCCTGGAGTTTCTGTTAAAGGTTGCTACAGTCAATTAATACAGTCGATGTAGATGTCCTCTGCAGTCACTGTTGTTGGGTTCTAATCCCATGCCTGCTAAGCAAGGCATGATAGTTGCTTACTCTCTGTACTGTACACATACATGTCTGGCAAGTGGCATGCTGTCACTTAATGTAATTACTAGTGCATAATCCCTCTGTCACAGCTTTATCATCAACATGGTTATGTAAATAGCAAAGTATTACTACATCAGCCCACAGTACACCTTGTTAGTTATATAGGTCCACCTAATGTGCAAGTGTTCTGTGTAGTTGTGTACCTGCAGGTGTTACTGCTTGGCCCATACTGTCCCATCAGATAGCTTGACAGATATGTACATGCTACAGCAGCTATAGGGCACTTTTACACATAAAGAAAGGACAGCTCTGTAGAGTAGATAGCAGTACTGTTGTCAACTATATAGCCTATAATGGTATTAATTGACTGTATTTCTCTGCCTCCTCACCCCTTATCTTCATATATTTATTATTGTTATTCATTGGTTATGGTTTACTATTAACATATGTTGTTACATTAAACTGTATTTTGGGGCATGTGTTTATTGTATGTATTAAAATGGTTGCATATTAACATATCTTGTCGTATTACCTATTCTGTTGGCCTTATGCCATAACTGATACTGGCATGCTGATAATATACTGACTGTTCTATTATTTATTGTTGTGTATCACATAATATGCATTGAAATGTTATGGGGTTATTTCCAATGCTCTGGCATGCTGTTATTACTAACAATGGTTTGTTCATCACTAACCTATACGTATTGCTATACCTCCATCACCACAGCAAGTCAGGGTAGGCCAGTTCCCAGTGATCCCCCTACCCTACCTCAACTGATTGTTGCACTGGGTCCTAGCATATCTGGGACCCATGCCAGTGGTGCCTCCTTTGCTGGCCCTGCACCATCTTCAGGTGAAACTGCCTCAGGGGACAGGGCCTGGGCTCCCCAGGAGCGGTGGTGGAAGGGCAGTAGTCACCCAAGATCAACTACCAGCCATGGTGTGCAGGATCATTCATAGGAGCTATGAACATCACCTGCACCAGATTAAGGGCAGACTGGACAACCTGGTGGGTCTGCTTGACCCTGACACACAATCTCCATGATAACCACCTTCAGGGCAGCGAAGGAGTAGTGTCAACTGCCCTTGGTTGGGGACCTCTGTCATGCTGCTGCCATCTGGAGGCACATGCATCTCAGATTCCACAACACCCTCTCCATTCAAGGTGTTTACTTCCCTAATGTGTCACACACCACCCCTGTCTGCTGTCTTGTCTGTCTGCAGTTGCATCCTCTCCTACTCAACTTACCTCCCCACAGGTACCTATATCCCATCCCAACATTCCACTCTCTCCTTACAAAAAAAATAAATAAAATAAAAATAAAAAATGGGCACCTGTCCCACAGAAAATATTGCCTCATACATAGCTCTCCATTTTGCATGTGTTCACTGGACACAACTAATTTGGTTCAGGTGGCTTGAAAACACATTTATGTTGTTCTCACCCCTCTCTCTGGGGTTTGAGTGTCCAAATTCATCCACAAGACATGGAAAGCTATGGTTCCTACCTACACCCTTCTTGCACATCCCTACCTGCCTTTCAGTATGTTTTTACTTCTGCTTGCCCCATTTCACCACTGTCCTATCACCTCCTTTTTCTTTTCTTTTTAATTTTTTAGTGTGGGTTTGGGCAGAGCTAAGAGAAGGGCCATCATGCAGTGCAATGCGCCTCACTGTGAAAATCCACTTAAATGAGCTTCAGTGTACCTTAATGATCTTATGTGTTTCTCAAAGTGTTAGGCACATGTACAAAATAATCACCTTTGCCAGGTTGCCATGTTTTGAACCCAGGCCCCTGTCAACTACAGCATACTGCACTAACACATTATACCACACAGGTCTTACTTAAAACAGGTGTTTCCAGCAAAACATACTGATTGCCACTAACAGTCTGAAATTAAACCAAAAGTGAAAAAATGGGAGTATACCTGGAACTCTGATGCAAAAATACACCAGTAGACAGCCAAATAAATAATAGTGGCAGTACATGAGGTCTGGGATAGCAGATAAATGCTCCCTCTAATCTGCAACATCTTTAAACATACCTGCTAAGCATCAGTGGCACAGTATATATGTTGAACTGGGACCCTGCTGCAGAACAACTGCCTTTGAAAGCTATGCACATACTGATGGCTGCAGATAATGTGTGTCACAGCCCGTATGTCTGCACATATATTTGGCAAATACATCTGCTGCAGCACTGACTCAGTAGCTCAGTTTGTTGAATGCCTTGCATGCAGTACATTTTGCCACACACAGTCCTGGGTTTGAGTCCAGTGTGTTGCACTTCAATTACATTGTTGTGAAGACAGCAAGTAATGACTGAGTCATGCAATTTTAATCCCAAAAGGTTACTGCTACTAAATTGTCTGCCATCCAATTTTGCAAGTCAAAGGCCTGCAGGTAGGGCACATATTCATATAGCCTAACTGTATGTCGCCTACTACTCTGCTATTGGCACTGTTGCATAACAGGTGTATCTTAAGCACATGCCTCGATTGGACTGTAAAGGGTGCCCTCACCCTGGCTCTGCTGCAATGACAGGGCTGGCACAGTTATACATACAGCTTGCTGGTCTCCAAAGTGTTCAAACTTCCCACTATGTGTCCTAGGCTGCAGCAGTAGCTGCAGCCTGGAGCATACACAGCTGTATGTTACGGTAGTTGCTACAGACTGACCATACTTCCCAATCCCCTATAACAGGTGATCCGGACACAACCATACATAAAGGGGGGGGGCAAAGGACCAGCGATAGGGACATGTTTCACAATTTGCCCCTACAAAGATAGTAAGTTGATAGACTAGCAGCTACCATATTAGCATGCATATTCTGATGGGTATGAAGCGTGACACTCGCATGTCTCTCACCCCTTACTGACATCAACCCACAATGTTGGCCAGTGACCTGCCAGATGACCACACTGTCATGGGATACTGACCAAACATATGAGGCAAAACTGTGGACATACTTCATACATCTCTACAGTGGTCAGTATTAGTGCTTACCCTCTGTGATGCTTTAGTCTCCACACCTCAGTAATGTCCGTCTCAACAACTAAGAAATGGGCCAACTGTTGTTATACTAGCCACCTGCTAGGTTACTCAGTGCATGTATAATGTCTGTCTGTAGGTATGGCCCTTTGTGCCCCCATTCACTCTGGCTTTGTCCAGCTTTCTTGCAGTAACAGATTGAGGGGTTATGACAGTTTGTGGGAATATCACCATATGAGTACCTGACATGCAAAAAATGTTGGATGCTGCTGGATTCAAACCATCAGCACCATCGCCCATACTACTGTCCTTGGCCCAGTGAGCCACACTAGCTGCCAGACAGAGGGGTTTCATTCCTTACACTATCAATGGCATACAGAAATTGTCTGGTCTGCTGGTATGTCATTGCAGACTTACTATTACAGCAGTTGTATGAGGGCACTGATGTGTTTGGGGTGGGGGATGACCAGCCTACACTCTGCTGGCATAGACAGTGGTGCGACTGTCCTGTGAAACCACTGTTTGGAATCTACCTGGAATAATGTCATGGAGTTTCCAGCCATGTAACCTAGTGGATATTATGGGGCACATACTAGTGAACAGAGTACCTGTTGCCCCAAGTGTCTGTTAGATCTGTACAAATAGCCCGGTAGCCCACTATACATATCTGCAGGTACCCCAGTAGCACACTATATATAGCTCACTATATTCACTTGCATACATGCATCAGGTTCATACAAATGCTACCATATTGTAGTATTCCTTACAAGTGGTGTATAGGAGAGTGATTTACCTTGTGAATGCAGCAGTTGACAGACCTGTAGTTTGGGGCTAATTCTGATGCATGCAGTCCACAGCCAATGCATAGTGAGGTACAGGTTGTGTGGTCTGGCTGGCATAATTTCTACTAATATGTGTGCGAGTCAGAGTAAGGTGGCAGTCCCTAGGGCCCTAGGTTGTCAGTGCATGTGCTATGTGTTGTCTATTGGCCAAGGCCAGGGTATATTGGGCACACCTAAGTCTGCCTATAGGGACAGCCTCAGGGGGTTCCTCCTCCAAGTTCCCCTGTAGGTGTGGCTGTGGTGATCTAGGCACTGGTGGGAGGCAGTGTATCCCTTCCTTTTGCTGATCCTGCTGCAGCTGTTTCTGCAGGTCATATTGTGTAGCATGGCGCATACTGTGAACATCTGTGCACATGTGGCTGGAGAGTACTGTAGTGCTCCACCAGATATATAGAGGCACTGGAACCATGACTTCAACAGCCCAAACACATGCTCTTTGATGTTTCTAGTTTGTGTGTGTGCCTCATTATGGCATTCTTCAGTGGGTGGGTGTGCATCTGTGATGGGTGTCATCATCCACTGTTCCAGTGCGTAGACAGCATTCCCAAGTAAATAGTCGTATGGGATGTCCCGCCTAGCAAACATCTGGTACAGCTGCAATGAGTGACAGATATGGGAGTTGTGATAACTGCCAGGGCTGCCAGCACACACATTCATGATAATGCCCTGGGCATTGCACATGACCTGGCAGTTGATAGAGTGGTATCCCTTGCAGTTGATGTAGATTCTTCCCTCTTCACCTGGTAGTGCCTTGATGTGTACATGAGTGCAATCTATGGCATCCAGGACCTCAGGGTAGTGTGTTACATGGTAGAAGAGTCGCATACTGCAGGCCCTCTCCTTATGGGTGTGGGGAAGATAAATGTGCTCACTGGCATGTGGTAGCATGGCATTCAGGAACTGGTGGAGTACCCTGGAGGCAAATGCCTGTGAGAACCCCATCATGTCCCAATTCAGTCTTTGGAAAGTACCTGTAGCTAGTATCCTAAGGGCTGTACATACTTTTGTTTCCACTGGGATGGGTTCCCTTCTGTTGGCTCTGGGTCTGAGTTGAGGTCAGCAAACTCAATGAGTTGTTGTAGTATGTCCCTGTCCACCCTGTAGTAATCTACAATCTCCAGCTCATGTAGCTCCTGGTAGGTTACCCTTGGCCTGAACACTCTTCTCCTTCTCAATCTAGTCCTATGGTAAGCATCAGCAACAGCTACATTGACCTAAGCATCTAACACATGCATATGTAGCAGACCTGCAGCAGCCCCTATTATTCTCTCAGTTAAATTTCCCAAGTCTGCACTCCAATGGTGCAGAGTATGGGGAAAAAATCAGATTGTAGGGAGTATGCAACCTTTGTAGTGCTCTGCTGTAGGTGCTGCCTGTGTGACTGGCTACTTATGATTTATTCCACCTGCCAAGTACATCATTAAAGGGTTTAATGACCCTAGTTTAAGTGAAACAGGGCTCATCAGTAATTAATATATCATTGGCTTTTTCAGCCAGTTTTTTTTTTTTGGCAGCCTTCCCTGCTGAACACTGTGGCATGCTATGCAAACCCATGCCGCAAAGATAAACAAAGCTTAGCAGTCATTAGACACACTCCCATGGAAGGTCATGCTCAGCACAGTGGTGTGCCATACAAACGCACTCAAACATGATAAAACGTGTCTCATAGGTAAACCCAGCTTAACAGTAAGTGTACACACACCCTGCTTAGCTCAGTGGCGCGTCATGCAAATAGGCACCGCTGGGCTCCAATGAGCTTAAAAGTTTGTGGACACACCCACTTTTGATGTCAGCTACCTGTTCTGTGGACACCAACACAGTTCAGTGCCTACCTTCAGTGTCCTGCTATCTACCTGAGGCCCAGAGATAATCCTGACTTCTGTAAAGTGTCTGATACCTACTCCTGAGATTGGAAAGAGTCTTGTCTTCCCTATGTTATACTGCCTTGAGAAGCAGGAATAGTTGTTTGGAAGTATGTACAAAATACTCCTATCGTCTTAACTGCAACAAACTCCTGTCTTATTTTGTTTAAGTGAACGCTCCCTGCAGGACTATCAGCAGCCATAGTCTCTTATTATATTACGTCCTGCCTACCAGAGTTAACCTTCCCCATATTGTCTCTTATAGTCACATTCCCTATACCCTCCTTAACCTCTCTCCTAAAACTCTCCCCCCGTTTGTAAATTATATTTTATTCTTCTCAACTCTGCCATCCCCTAAGGGCTGTGTCATAGTTCCTGCGTTGCTCATATCCTTATTTGTATAGGAGGAAGCTTCTTTGTTCACCAGTGAAAGTGGGGAGCTCTGAGCAGCCTATCTGTCCCTTGAGGAGTGGTTCCAGCCCAATGACCTGTAGCTTATGGGCCGTTTTGTGTCATAGTTCCTGTGTTGCCCATATCCTTATTTGGATAGGAGGAAGCTTTTTTGTTCACCAGTGAGAGTGGGGAGCTCTGAGCAGCCTATCTGTCCCTTGAGGAGTGGTTCCAGCCCAGTGACCTGTAGCTTATGGGCCGTTTTGGGCCATTTCCTATCTCTTTCTAATCCCCTGCTTTAAAGCCAGCTTTAGCGCACTTTTTCGCTTGTAATTTAAAGTTTGTCCTGTTTTTTGCATTTACCTGTTGAGGCTACACACTCAAGTGCACTAGCCTGTGTTACATATTTACTGCATTTTCCTACTATTTGTTGAAAAAAAGAAAAACAAAAAAAAAATTATCCTTGTTTCCCGTCTTTCCTGACCTAGAGTAGTCCAAATACAGGCTTTGCTGCATTCTGGACTTTTGTAAAGTTCCTGTGTTGCCCATTTCCTTTCTTGGATAGAGGGAAGTTTCTTTGTTCACCAGTGGCAGTGGGGAACTTAGAGCAGCCTATCTATCCCTGGAGGAGTGTTCCTAGCACAAGAATCTGGTAGTCTATTGGCCGTTTTGGGCCAATTTCTAGCTCTTTCAAGTCCCCCTGTATAAAACCAGCTTTGGCAAGGTTTTTGCGCTTGTTACTACTCAGTCAAGCTCCCTTTGGTCCGGCAGAGTGGTGCTAGCAGCAGAGAGGCCAAAAGAGTGACTGCTAACCTGATAAAAGTGTTTTTTCCTGCTACTATCTGGGCAACTGTCCGATCTAGCTAAACTGCAAGTATTTCTGCTTCTTGAAATGTTTTAAACTGTTTAAAGTTGTTTTTGCACCTGCACTTTTAAAGTTTGTCCTGTTTGTTGCATTTACCTGTTGAGGCTACACACTCAAGTGCGCTAGCCTGTGTTAAATATTTATTGCATTTTCCTGCTGTTTGTTGCAAAAAAAAAAAAAACAAATAAATTATCCTTGTTTCCCATCTTTCCTAACCTAGAGTAGTCCAAATACAGGCTTTGCTGTATTCTGGACTTTTGGAAAGTTCCTGTGTTGCCATTTCCTTTCTTGGATTAAGGGAGGCTTCTTTGTTCACCAGTGGCAGTGGGGAGCTTAGAGCAGCCTATCTATCCCTGGAGGAGTGTTCCCAGCACAAGAATCTGGTAGTCTGTTGGCCAGTTTGGGCCAATTTCTAGCTCTTTCAAATCCCCCTGTATAAAACCCGCTTTGGCGAGGTATTTGTGCTTGTTACTACTCAGCCAAGCTCCTCATGGTCCTGCAGAGTGGTGCTAGCAGCAGAGAGGCTAAAAGAGCGACTGCTAACCTGATAAAAGTGTTTTTTCCTGCTACTACCTGGGCGACTGTCCGATCTAGCTAAACTGCAAATATTTTTGCTTCTTGAACTGTTTTAAACTGTCTAAAGTTGTTTTTGCACCTGCACTTTTAAAGTTTGTCCTGTTTGTTGCATTTACTTGTTGAGGCTACACACTCAAGTGCGCTAGCCTGTGTTGCATATTTATTGCAATTTCCTGCTGTTTCTTGCAAAAAAGAAAAAAAAAAAGTTATCCTTGTTTCCTGACCTAGAGTAGTCCAAATACAGGCTTTGCTGTATTCTGGACCTTTGGAAAGTTTCTGTGTTGCCATTTCCTTTCTTGGATAGAGGGAGGCTTCTTTGTTCACCAGTGGCAGTGGGGAGCTTGGAGCAGCCTATCTGTCCCTGGAGGAGTGTTCCCAGTGCAGGAATCTGGTAGTCTGTTGGCTGTTTTGGGTCAATTTCTAGCTCTTTCAAGTCTGCCTGTATAAAACCCGCTGTAGCGTGGCTTTGCATGATTTTGTGCATAGCGCGGCATCAAGCAGCACCGCTTATTTGGGTTTGAGCCTTGGAACTGATCTAGTTCTCATAATAAACACCCTATTCCTATGCTAAAGCCTAGCACTTGCTCACTAAAGCAATTATATAAGTCAGCACTAAAAAATTAAAAGCACTACACCCTCACAAACTCCCCTTGAGTAACTTGTTCCCCATTGGCCCTTTTTTCAATTATAAAGGAATTCCCAATACTATTCTAGCATGTCCAAAGGTCAGTTGTCAATCTCCTCTCCGGTCCAGCTGGTGAACCTGGGAATCTTGAGGCAATGTTACAACTGCCTAATGTACACAGACAACCCTCTCCTCCTCCCAACAAATTCCAACACATGTGAGAGATGCAACCATATAGCCAAACTGGAGGCTAAGCTCTCTCAACTCAGCACTGGCGTAACCAGTCAGGAGGAGAAGGAAACCACATTCACTACAATTCCAGTCTCACATAGACCTACCACGACAGCAAACCAAACACATAAACATACAAAAACATACTTGGAGGCTCAAAATAAAAATCTGCCTAAGCAGCAGAGACCTCCAAAGCAGACACCCAAGCAACCACTACCCCAAAACAAAACACGTGCAACACATAGCTCACAAAGCCAGTGTGCTGAACAGTCACAGCCCTTAAGGCTAAACAACACACCTGATACACTTGTAATAGGTGACTCTATCATCAGGCACACTGACGTCCCGCTCACCAGGCTGAACAAGGAGAAGGTCACGGTGAGCTGCCTGTCGGGTGCTAGGATCCGCCACATAACACAAGCACTCAGGTCACTCCAAGGCAAGTACAAATATGACTCAGTCATTGTCCATGCTGGTGTGAATGACCTGAGACGTACCTCCCTGGACTACATGAAAAGAGACATAGAGGAGCTCTCTGAGCATGTAGCCCATGCCGGTATGACCCTGACCTTGAGTAGCATCTTACCCTCACCAAGAATGATGCCACAGTAGGAAGACAAGATTATCAATTTCAACAATTGGCTTAAGTATTGGTGTCATTCAAAGGGGATCCAATGCCTGTCAGCCTGGGATGACATGCTCGACAAGCCACGATGCTTCGCTAGGGACGGCTTGCACCTGTCACCCCTGGGCTTTCGGATATTGGCAAAGGCTCTTGCTACCCCCATAGTGCCTTTTTTAGGCAAGGCTCAAAAGACAAACCCACCTCCATAGGTATCACAAGGGATAAGAAACTAAGAGTAATGCTACTCAACGCCAGAAGTCTAAACCTCAAGATTCAAGCACTTAAAACTCTCCTTAGCATGGAGAACATTGATATCTGTGCAGTAACAGAAACCTGGTTCAAGGCTCTCGAGAACACCCCAGCACTACCAGGTTATACCTCATACCATGCTTTTCGGCCCCAAAACTTGGACCGAACCACAAAAGGAGGGGGAGTATCAATATTCGTCAAAGATACCCACACCTCCAGGTTGGTGGCACAGCACAAAGCATCAGAGACTATCCATGTGCAACTAACAGTGGGTAAAACTGCCTTCCAGTTTATAGCCTGCTACAGACCACCCTCCCAAACCCAGGAACCCCACTCTGCCTTCCTGAGAACACTGGAAAATATGAAGATCTCTCCAAACACCATTACATTGGGTGACTTCAACTACCCAACCATAGACTGGGAGCATTACTCTAGCTCCAACACCCTAGCCCAAAGGTTCCTAGAATTTATAAACTCAAATGCTATGGAACAACTTGTTGCCACTCCCACAAGAGGGGAAAACATACTGGACCTGATCATCACCAACATGGGGACTCTATGCTCCAGACCAGAAGTGTATCCTCACTGGTAAGATCAGACCATAAACTAATCTCACTGGATATTCACATCCCGACCCCACCCCATGCCCAGAAAACCACAGTGAAAAACTTCTCTAAAGCAAATTTCACACTCCTCAAAACTGAGGTGGAATCCTTCAAAGCCCCCGGGCCTGTGGATAATAAGGCCCAGACCGCAAAATCCTTTATAAACGCATTCTATGAACACCTTCAGGAATGCATGCATCATGCAATCCCAAATAAAACCAAGACCCAATCCTCCAAAGGCAGACATCCTGTCTGGTGGACCCCAGCCATAAACAAACTATACAATAGAAGGAGGAAGCTACTACATGACAGAGCAAAATCCCAGAAAGGGAAGGCATCTCTGATCAGTATTAGCAAAAAAACTATGGGCACTCATAAAATCGTCTAAGGCCAGCTTCGAGAGAAAAATTGCACAGGACACTAAGGATAATCACAAGGCTTTCTTTAGTTATGTTAGGAACCTGGGTGGGAATTCCCAGATATGCTCAGAAATAGTCCAAAATGACAAAAAATACACCAAACCCACAGACATTGCCAACATCCTAGCTGACAGGTTCAGTGCAAACTTCTCCCCCCCCTCCCCACCAAAAGGGCTAATATCTATCCCAGCAGAGTGCTGCCCCCCTGACATCTCAGATGCTCAGGTAAGAGCTGCCCTCTCCAAAGCAAGAAACACAGCATCAATGGGACCAGACGGTGTCCTGGGCTGCGTCCTGCATGAACTCCAAGAAGAGTTAAACCCAAACCTAAAACTACTGTTCAATCTCAGCCTTACTACAGGATATGTACCCAAAGAGTGGCATACAGCAACAGTGGTCCCTCTCCACAAAGGTGGTGCCTCAACGGATCCTGGAAACTATCGCCCCATAAGTCCCACTAGCTTGGTCTGCAAAGCTATGGAAAGGATCATCATGGACCTTATAAATAAAGATATTGGGGACCTACAGACACTGGATCCTACCCAGTTCGGCTTTGTTAAGGGCAGATCCTGCCTCTTAAACCTGGTCAATTTCTTTGAAACAGTCACCAAGGCCATTGACAAGGGAAGGTGGTCCATACAGCCTACCTGGACCTCGCAAAAGCCTTCGATACAATACCCCACTCGGGCATTATAGATAAGCTCACCAGCTTAAATATAAACCCCTATGTCACTAGATGGGTTGCAAACTGGCTCAAGGACAGAACCCACATGGTTAGAATAGCTGGAGCCATGTCAGACTCCAAACCAGTTACAAGTGGCATCCCACAAGGCTCAGTCTTGGGACCTCTCTTGTTCGGTATATATTTCTCGGAGGTACAGGCCAACATGGAAGGACTGTGGCTGACCAAGTTCGCAGATGACTGCAAACTGGGCACCATAATAGACTCTCCAGCTGACACAAGCATCCTCCAAAAGGGCCTCATAGAAACAGACAACTGGTGTCAGAGCCATGGCCTCAAGCTAAACGCCAAAAGTGTATAGTCATCCCTTTGGCAAAAACAAAGTGCCCACAAATTACCACATAGGTGGTAATCCATTAAGTACAGAAGAAGTAATTAGGGACCTGGGGACCCAAGTTGATAGCAATCTCTCATTTGACAACCACGTGGCCAAAGTGGTTAGAAAAACATTTTATATAGCCCACCTAATCATGAAGGGATTCACATCTAGATCATGGGAGGTCATCGTGCCTCTTTACTCATCCCTCATCAGGCCCATAATTGAGTACAATGCCCCTTTTGGGATGTACCTTACCAGACACCTGCAGCAACTGGAAAGACCCCAAAAGTACCTCACCAAGATGATCAAGGGGCTCAAACAGATGCCATATGCTGCCCGGTTAAAGAAACTCCAGCTCTACTCAGTGGCATACCGCCTGCTCAGAGGCGATCTGTGCCTGACGTATAAAGCCATGTCCAACCTGGAATTAATGGACATGCTGCACCTCAGAAAATCCAAATCCCATCGAGCTACGTGCTTGAGGGACTTAAACCTCAGCACTGAAATAAATAGGACATGCTGGAGGGACAGATTCATAACCCAGAGGCTCCCTTCACTCTGGAATAAAATCCCAGTCCAGGTTAGGCAGAGTCCCTCATTGACTCTCTTCAAGAGGAATCTTGATGAGTGGATGGGAGATCGTAGGTTTACCCTGGGTATCACTTCTGTGTCACTGTTAGACAGAGGCACAGTATACTAACCTCGAAAAAGGGCATAGCAAAATTAATTTAAAATGGGTGGCGAAAGCCATACACACTCTGGCTAGGCTTATAAATGCCCTAGGGCAGATAGCCTAGTATGAACCTATGAACCTATAATCTTTCTAAAACCCCTTTGGGTAGACTCTACTTACATTACCTGGAATGACCATTAGAGGGCAGTAGTACTACCCTATTACCCATCAACTACTTTGCTCCTATATGTCAGCCTTTAAACCTTATTTTGTCTCCCTCTTACTTCTGTTACTCCTGAACCTATTTCTTTGCCTCTGAATCAACCCTTAGTCAGCTCTCCTTTCACTCTGCTATTTTAGTCTCTGACCTTCTAGATACCTTACTTTGGACTTACCTCCTAAATTACTGATTATTTTTCCTCAAAACCTGTCTTCACAGTTTATGTCTTGCTTTGCTTTTCACCTCTTCTCTCTCTGTCCTCTCCCTTACTACCCCTCTTCTCTTGCATATCCTCCCTTCTCCTCCCCTCCCCCACTTAGTACCTACATGCACATACCTGCCCAGCCCCTCTTCCCCTTCTTATAACTTCCGCTCCCAATCCCACACTTATAAATCCACCCCACCTTTCAGGGCGCCATCTTTGTAGGCTAGCCCCACTCCTGGCTGCTGAGTTTTCCCTGTTGGTAGTGTTTGTGGTAAGTTTTGTTTTGTACCTTTACCTCTGCCTTTGTCTCTCTATAAAGCAAAGTTAACTAAGAGGGTACTTCCCTCTATCATTTGCAGTTTATATTTTTGTTGATGTTGTGCTGACTTCACATTACGGCATTAGTGTATATGGTTTCCCTTTTCCTTACGGGTTGTAAGGACGTTGTGTGTTAAAATCAAAAGCAATGTTTAATAGTATTATATTGTCTTGAATACTGCCTGCTCTGTATAAACTGAGGGATATAAGTGTTTTGGGTCATTTTACCTTTCTTTTCCCATATACTATGACTCCAGCCCATATTTAATGTTTCGGCAAGTGTTAGTGCAGTATTTGCAAGTGTTATTTTACTGTTTCATGAACGCTGACTCCATTTTGTGTTTGTAACTTCTTTTTAATTACCTTGCTATCCTGGTATCCATTTAAGGTAATACCTGATTGATAAAGGGACTCATTTGCCCGCTTTTCTTTAACTGCTGAATGAGTACTGTATTTGCTTCTATTTCCCTTATTTCCTAAAATTAAGATATATATTGGCTTATTTTTTAACACCATTGTTCATTTATGCGGTATTTCCTAAATGATGAACAAGCAATGTTTAAGTAGTGGAACAGATATTTTTACCCTAAATCTCCAAATTACTTTAGCTTACAGCTAAATTAATTAGAAAACCAGTGCTTGCTTGCGCGCTATTTCCTAATGGTGAACGTGCAATGTTTCAGTATTGGTACAGACACTTACACCCTAATCTCCTAATACTTTTGCCCTACAATTAAATTTAATAAAAAAACAACAAGGATTTTTTTTACCCTTATTAGTGTTGTGCTTGAGCAATTTGTAACTCAGCACAGCAGGATCCGCGTAGGCAAGCAATCTCTCAACTGTTACATTATTTCTTTAACGAGTCCTAAGAAACACTTGCCCCCAGCACTTAAACCCTCAGGATATGCTGCTGTCTGGCATCTTTTTTCTAATGGCTGTTTAACTGAATTGCTTCTTAGCAGTCTTGCCTAGATATGACTGAGTTCTATTCATAATTTACAGGTTGATTATTTACTGTTTGTCTTTATGAGTGTCTTTGTGTCTTTCGGCTTTTCCTGGTTAGAGGTCGCCACAGCGGAACTCCGGTCCGCTAATGTTTGGCAGTAGATTTTTACGTACTGGCTTGCTGGGCCAAACGCACAACCTTCAACGAAGGAATGCCCATTCACGCATGTCGCCACACAGAAGACGCTCTAACTGAGAATCGAACGGGCAACGTCTAACTGTGAGATGACAACGATACCGCAGCACCACCACCGCAGTCTTTATGAGTCATTTTTCTTAAAATCTGTGCTACCACAATGTCTATCTAGGCTACTGTTAAAGTGCTGGACTTGTGGATAAGCATATAGATAGGTTATTTTGTATATTTTAACCTAGAGCATGCCTAGTTACATTATATTCTAGCTGTTTTTTTATTGCTGACAATTTGATACTGCCAAATTGCCATTCTAAAAGCTATTCAATGATTATTCATGGTTATTTAGACATTGATATTTAAATATGTTTTTTAGTTTGACTAACTGCTACTCTGAAGTCTTTTTGCATACAGTGTATTTAACTATATCAGAGTAAAACTGCTGTTGCTTTAATTTTACACGGGTATCCATTGAGCAGTTTTCTTAACCTTTTCCTTTCTGCTTCCTTTAAGTGTGCAACCCTCCTGCTAGTGCATACCCCCCAGATTCAGTGTCCTGCTATCTACCTGAGGCCCAGAGATAATCCTGACTTCTGTAAAGTGTCTGATACCTACTCCTGAGATTGGAAAGAGTCTTGTCTTCCCTATGTTATACTGCCTTGAGAAGCAGGAATAGTTGTTTGGAAGTATGTACAAAATACTCCTATTGTCTTAACTGCAACAAACTTCTGTCTTATTTTGTTTAAGTGGATGTTCCCTACAGGACTATCAGCAGCCATAGTCTCTTATTATATTACATCCTGCCTGCTAGAGTTAACCCCCCCATATTGTCTCTTATAGTCACATTCCCTATACCCTCCTTAGCCTCTCTCCTAAAACTCTCCCCCCTGTTTGTAAATTATATTTTATTCTTCTCACCTGTGCCATCCCTTAATCTCTCTAAAACCCCTTTGAGTAGACTCTACTTACATTACCTGGAATGACCATTAGAGGGCAGTAGTGCTACCCTATTCCCCATCAACTACTTTGCTCCTATATTTCAGCCTTTAAACCTTATTTTGTCTCCCTCTTACCTCTGTTACTCCTGAACCTATTTCTTTGCCTCTGAATAGACCCTTAGTCAGCTCTCCTTTCACTCTGCTATTTTAGTCTCTGACCTCCTAGATACCTAACTTTGGACTTACCTCCTAAATTACTGATTATTTTCCCTCAAAACCTGTCTTCTTGTCTGAACCCGCTCCGTTCGCCCTGATGACTCACTCCACTCCTCTACCCTACCCCTAAATCCCACCCACCCCAGTGGTCCTACACTTATACTTCCTAAACTACACCCTCTCTCACATCCAACCATTCAATTGCTCCAACCACTTAGTCCACTTAGCTACACCCTCCTCTTTAAACTCTCTCAAGTATCACTACTTAAAGTGCTTTGCCATACCTTATAGCACCACTCTTCCCTCTCCTTAAAGTCTCTCGCACACTTACTAGTTCTTTATTTTCTTATCCCAGTCTAGCTCCATTGTATTTGTATAGTTATTCATAACAAAATGCAAACTACAATGAAAGTTATCCTAACCAACTTAATACTCTTATCCACATTTTTACCTGCCCTCACCTCTGCCTATCTTCTAACCTGTTTTGAAAAGTCTGATTACTTCCACCATAACTACTCTCCAAAACAAGCAACCATTCATGATATCTCCCACTCCCATATTCACATAAACATCATCTCCACTCTCTGCTATCTGCTAGCTCAATTCCATTGACGCACACATATTAAGTACAATTACCTCTTAGTAAGAAAAGTGAAACTTCAAACTAGCTATTCATACAACCCAGTATCTAAGCTAAAGAACCCCACCTTACAGGATGGGGACATCCACCCTAATCCTGGCCCAACCAATGCCTCTACAGTAAATATTCACTGCACCACACCCTCAAACCTTCCAACCCAGACCAAACTCTCCAACTCTTTACTAATAGGACATCTCAGTATCCACAGTATTAACAACAAAGTTGCCCATCTCCATGCCCTCCTTGATACTCACTCCTTTGACATCTTCTGCCTTACAGAAACTTGGTTAACACCTGGAACTAAGGATAACAAAATTATCCCCCGAGGCTATAACATATTGAGAGAAGACAGTTTAAAACGTAAGGGTGGGAAAGTAGCACTCCTATATACAAATGGCCTACAGATCTTCTCTATAACTTATAACCCACCTCTGGACAGTAAGGCTGAAGCCCTCATCTCCGACTTCAAATCAACCCTAACAAATCCCTTTACGTCATCTGTATCTACCTACCCCCATCAATAACAGCAATATAATAGAAGATATTCTTAGCTGGGTGTCCTCAACTTATCCACAAGAAACAATAATAGTAGGTGACTTTAACACTGACTGGAAAACTGTCAATACTAATCCTTCCTCACATATTAATCCTTATAGCTTTATTCAAACTATCACCTCAACAACCAGAATTAACCAACCAACCAAAAAAGAGAGCACCTTAGACTAGATACTTATTAATAAATATCCACAAACTTACAATGTAGGAACATTACCAGATGATCTAAGTGATCATACTCTAACTTACATTATAAGACAAAAGAATGATATTTCTAACACCCCTACTTATAGGATCTCACGAACCAAGAAACACTTTAACCCTGTACTATTCCAAAATGAACTAAATGCCTGTGACTGGAAACCTCTAAAAATTCTCCCACTTGAGGCTGTTAAATATTTTAACTCTAAATTTCTAGCAATCATCGATAAGCATGCACGTAAACAATCTATTAGAATGAAATCCAAACCAGCCCCCTGGCTTTCAAAAGAAACCAGACAAAAAATTCTACTTAGGAACAAATCATGGGCTAAGTGAAGAGCTAACAGAACTTCCCCTGAACAACAAACTTTCAGACATCTAAGAAATATAACAAAAAAGCTATACTCACTGACAAAAAGAACTACTATTGTAAACTACAGCAAATGCACCAAAAGAATCCAAAGAAATTTTGGACTAGCTTAAATAGACTCCTTCATCCTGGCCACTCTAGCACACCATCCCCTCAAGATGCTGATCTTAATACCCCACATCAAACTGCCAACAACTTCAACACCTACTTCACAGAGACCATACAATCTCTAGCCAGTCAGCTTTCCACTGACAACACAAGGCTCCCAACCTCTATACCTGGATCTTTACCAACATTCCAATTTCAACCTATCTCTACCAATCTCATCTATAAAATCATACTAAAACTTAAGCCTTGTACTCCTTCAGCCGACCAGTTTCCTTCTGAATATTTGCAAAAAGCAGCCAAAGTCGTTGCCTTACCTATATCCATCCTAATAAACAGAACCATTAATGAGGGAATCATCCCAGACATCTGGAAAATCTCCCACATTATCCCCTACATAAAGGTGGTAAATCTAACGATTACTCTAACTACAGGCTGATAGCTCTACTATCACCCTTAGCAAAAGTCATGGAAAAATGCATTCACCACCAGCCATTAGACCACTTAACTAAACACAACATACTGGCTAACTGCCAGCATGGCTTTAGGCCATTTCATAGTACCACCAGCACTCTCCTATCTTTCACCGACTCCATTAATAAGAACTGTAATAACAACATCCTCTCTTCAGCTCTCTTCATCGACCTTTTGAAGGCTTTTCATATGGTAAACCACCCCCTGCTTATAAATACTCTTGAATCTCTTTCCCTGGCTACCCTAGCTATACGATGGTTTAAGTCCTACCTCAACAATAGGCAACAGGCAGTTCTCTGGGAAAACAAACTATCATCCCACCTGCCAGTCACCCTTGGAGTCCCTCAGGGTTCCATTTTAGGACCTCTTCTTTTTTCATTATTCATCAATGACCTTCATGTAGCAATCCCTCAAGCCATCTGTATACAATATGCCGATGATTCCACGCTTATATGTTCTGCCAACTCCATTTCTGAACTACATTCACTAACTCAGAAAGTATTCAACTCAGTAGAAGTTTGGTTCTTGAAACGCTGCCTCCTTTTGAACCCTAAAAAACTAAGCTCCTACTCTTTACACCTACCAGTAGGTCCTCTCCTATAGACTTCTCAGTCCAATCCAACAACGGCACCCTTATATTCCCCGACTCTACCACCAAACTGTTATGAGTCACAATCAACAATAACCTTAACTTCGATAGCCATATAAATAATATCATACAAACAGTAAACAGAAAAATGGGCTCCTTATATAGAATCAAATCCTTCTTAACTCCTACAGCTAGAACCACTATTGCCCACCCTCATTTAATCTCAACTCTTCTTTATGCCTCACCTATCTACACTAACATAAAAAAAATAATCTTCTCAAACTAGCAAGCTCCTACAACAATATTGCCAGATTTGCCACTGGTAATTCATTTCATACTCACCACTGTCAGAATCTAAAGCAGCTATATTGGCTTGAACTTCATAACATTCTGATTTTTTTCCCAACTTACCATTGCCCATAAGATCTTTTACCAACCAAAAAATACTCCTATACTCTCTAACCTCATTACCCCCTATAATAATTTTAATTCCCTACGCTCTTCTAGCAAACTGCTTGCTAGCATAATCAAGTCCAATAACTTGGCAGGTGACTCCCTTTTCTGCAATACTGCTGGAAAAAAATGGAACCTTCTACCAATATTTTATTTTATTTTTATTTATTTTACATTTCAGACATACAACAATTTAGAAGTATTACACATATTGGGTAAATAACATTAAGTAAAAGTGAGTACAAAGAAAAAGTAGATAGCACAATAGATCTAACTCTACTACCTTCACTGTCACTCTACTGAAAATGGAAGTTTATCCAGTTAGACTAGCCCAGTTAACAAATGTAAAATAAAAAAATAAAATAAATAAATAAATAAATACACGGATTGGATCTGATGGGACACAGATACCCATTTGTGCTATTCAGTAACCCCAGCTCATTTGCATACAGATCCATGCACAGTACCTGGAAACTACACAGTTTCAGCCCCTGCCTTGTTAGCAAACACAGCAGTCTAACATTGTAAATACTCCACACAGGGTCTTATAATGTATTACTGTTACATACTCACAAATTCTGTTTTTTACAATATATATATTTTTTTCCATAATGGCGTGTTTGAGCACTGCTGCACGCTGCGCAAACATACCCAGTGTATTAAAAAAGGTAAAATTATTTTCCATAATTTTCCATATGGTTTTGACACACGGTGGTTAGTTTTGTACATATATGTGTCCTCTATGCTATTTCTGCCATTGGCAGTACACGTTTATAGCCCCTAGTGTCATTTTGACATCCTGTACACAGAGGTTTTCCATGTACATTACGGACACCAACATGGGGTTTGCACGCCTGCCTGTTTGCTTGCTGGATCACTCTACATGCCTCATTTGCATGCATTTCACTTGCTTATGAGGTGATTTGCATGCCACGGACAATTCCATGTTCGCATGCTCATGCATGCCCCTCAGCTCCATTTACTGGATCGCACTTCTGCTTATTTCCATGTAAGCACCATGCTACTATGCCTACATGGCAAATAAGTACATGTAGGCTTTATCGAATTCCCCCCTTTATTTCAGAAATCTGAAAGGGATTCTGGGAATGCTATTTTTATATATTTTATTACTTAGAGGTGCCATTGTGAGTTTCTCTTTTTGTGGCACAAGTGTAACCTTCTGAAATGGGGAAGGGAAGATTTTAATCTTCATAATCTTATAATGGAGGCTACAGACCTTTCAATCTGGAGACTTGCAGGTTAATGGTTTCCATGCTAGATGTATCCTTTTTGTTTCACTATAAGTGACGGTAATTGTATCATATTATGTAGATGCAAGTAGGTTGAAATGTGCTTCTGATTACTGTTATGATTTAAAAGGTACTTTTAACAACAAGGATCAGGCTGTTAGAATACCAATCTGATCTATTTGGAGTTTGTCATCTGTATTATACCAGAAACTGTCCAATTCAGTACTTGTTTTGTCATCTGTATTATACCAGAAACTGTCCAGTTCAGTACTTGTTTAAGTGTTGTTGCATTTGATCAGTTGTATTTATAACTATCCATGTATTTTTCTGCTAGATGCTTATTTTTCCAGTATTTGAGTGGGACAACAGACCTGTTGGAGGGCTTATCCATATCTTTGTACAAGTCCTGCTTACAGTTAAAGGATGCCTTGGAAAGAAACACTGTAGTTAAACCTTACAAGACAGCTTTACTTTGCTGTAGTATTGATGCTTATTGTAAGAATTGTTGCTGCACTGTCATTCAAAATTTGTTTAAATTGTACTTCAGGAAGATTTGTCTTGACATTCAGAGCTTTGGAAATCTTATTGCAGGGTTGGGCTCTGCCGTACCTCAATGTCTGTGGGATTTGCAGTATGCAGGCAATAGCATTCTGTGCTATTTCCAGTTCATCCTTGATATTTAGCCTTTCCGCTCCTCCCAGGATATTTACAGAATACATGCACTGATATTTTTAAAGGGAGTTCATTTTTACCTCTGTCTGGATAACTGAGCCAGGCCACCTCCCCCTTCAGTAGAAGGCTTTCCTTGTCACAGTCTTGGAAAGTGTAGTCACTTCCCCTCAAAGATTTCAGTGTTTAGTGGTTGTGTGCTGCTTTGTCTTAAGTGACCAATAAGGCATCTTTGTCAACAAGGGCCACTCTGAAGAGACAGCAATACATAATTCTCCATCCTTGTAGCTGTTCTTGCCAGACGACATATAATGAAAATCCAATGATGCATAAGGAACCTGTAGTTGCAAGTATCTCCACATGTTGAAAAACATGCCACCATTTATACCTGTCACCCACAAAGTTTGGGTGGTATGCTGTTCAGATGTTGGCCAACTGGAATATCATTCTTGAACACATGGACAATCAAAACTCTGACAGAGTTATTAGACATGATCTGGGAGAGAAGTATGCAAGATTCTTAAAGGTCAGGAGCTGTGGAATAACCAGGACAACACCCAAACACATTGATCTCAAAGAGGTGTTAAACCACTGTCTGTATACTTCAGACTAATCTGAAAGACTGGTATTGCAGGTGGTCACAAACAACTTCTCAGTCCTATGGTACGTCATCAAGCAAGGGGGAACTTGCTCATGCCAGCTGTGTAGACTGGTTGTGGTTATGTGGGATTTGATGACCAACTGGAGATGGAGATGCTGGCGATAGAGGTTCCAATCTGCAGAAAGCCCTCCTATTACCATCTGTCATTTATTCAGGACCACTAGTAGCAGCTGTGGGCATATTCATATTTTGAGATCTCATACCCCACCTGAGAGTCTTGATCCAAATGACTTCCATCTTAATTTAGTATAGGTATAAATCTGATCAAAACTAATCTTTTACTTTTATTGGTAAGTACAAGCCCTCCTCTATGTCCCCGAAGCACTTTTTTTTGTTAGGAGACTTTGCTACGTATCATCCGGTCCACTTACAAATCAACAGTTATGTCCAGGTGTTTCTCAGCATCTCCCGGTCCAGATCCCTGGACCAAAGTATTCTGGTTAGACGTCCAGACATTCTAGACCTTGTCATAACCAAGTCCCCTGCCCCTTGTTTAGGTTACTTTTCCTTAGATAAGTCAAACCATTTAACTATCACTTTCTGCCTCAAGACCAGTCTTCGTAGTAACATCTTAAGTGGAAACAAGTAAATGAGAACCTTGAATATAAGAAAAGTTGTCCTTTAACAGTAAATGTTTCAGCTTGTCTTTCAGGCTGCAGAAGAGGACTTAATTATTTTTCTCTTGCATTTCTATGGAAACAAGCTGATAATAAAGCAATAAAAGCCACAACAGTGATTCTTTCAAGGCTAAAAGTTATTTTTTTTTCTGAAAGCATGCAAGTTGTTTTCACATCTTGGAGAGGAATAAAAATGAAGAACCGACAGTAAGTGTAAGTGGAAGCACAGGTAGTGTGCTTTGGCATGGATAACCTCAATTTCAAGTTAATTAAGGCCTATGTTATCAGCTGTCTAAGAGAAATGTTATTAGGTGGGTTAAATGTCATTATTTGAAGATGTTTGTTGTCATGTGTACTTGTAGTAAGTTAACAGGTTATGGTGTGTTCTGGGGGGAGTATATGCTTGAGTTTGTATTAAAACAAATTCTTGTAAAGTGTGACATAGGTTTTACACTTGCTAAGAAAATAAATTGTATAATGGATCAATATGCCAAATACTAATGGGTGCATGTTATCGCAAAAGCTGGAGAGAGACATTTAAAAACAACTGCGAGTAATGACTTTGTACTGTAATGGTAACACTTTTCATATTATCTTGGAATGTGAATGGTCTCACAGGTATAGATAAAAAGGAAAATATTTAATTACACTGCAGAGTGCAAATAGCAGTGCTACAGGAGACACATTTGAAAATAACTGGGTATGTGAATTTGATAAAAGGATTTCGGACAAAGAAAAAGAGTACTTACATAAAAAGAAAAAAAAGGTAATGGCAGATATGTGGTAGTAAGGGGCTACTGGCAAGGGATGAGGATTATGCGGCATGTATTTATATTCCACCTAAAATTGCTATTATGGAGCTTCAAAAATTTTGGAAGAAATAATCCGCTTTCAGTGGGTATCTGTGGACTGGAATTTGATTTGCAACAATGGGTATGTATCTAGAAGGGAAAATATAACAAAAGAGGGTAGATTTCTGAAGAAAGTTATGGAAATATTTAGTATGAAAGATGTGAATTCATTAGTAGGAACCCTGAGAGAATTTACATATTTTCCAATGCACAATAACTGAACTAGACTAGACAGAAATGTTTCACAGGAACATGTGCATTTCACTGAGAACTTTGACACGTATCCAATATATATTTCCGATCATGTGCCAATAATTACTAAGATAAAAATGCAGTGTTGGACTTCCAGGATGGCTGCATATTGAGCTTAATTACAGCTCTCCCAGTGTGAAAACAGAAATTCAGGAGAGTGAAAATTTGATTTTTGAGTACATTTCAGTAACTGGTTATTAAGTGCACCGTCTGGATGCCAGAAAAAAAATTAAATCACAAAAGGTGCGGAAAAACACTGACTAGGAAGAATTCTGCAGCTGATCAGTAATAAGCAGTGCAGGTTCCATCGTTGGCGCAAGACATGACTTCCAGTAACGTAGAGGAAAAAAATTAGTCAAATGCGCTCAGAGCTGATTAAAATAAACAAAACGCTGATGGAGTGTATCCACTCAAATAACAAAAGGCTGGAAAAATGGAAGAAGCTTTAAACAGCTATTCAGATGAGGTGATAAAACTGCAAAAATCAGAGGTCAAATTGAAGAAAAGGCTAGCTGAATAAGACTGCTCAAGAAGAGATGTTTCAAAATAATAGAATTAGAGGATAGGGCACATAGAGAAAACCTGAGATTTTCTACTGTGCCAGAGAAGCTGGAAGGACCAGACTTTATTAATTTCATGAAAGCACAAATAAGCAACTGGACAGGTATTACACAGCAGGAGGTAATTGAAAGGGCGCAGTGTGTGTATGCTCCAAACTTGGCCATGAGAAAGAAACCTAGACCAGCAGAAAGAGTTGATTCTGATAAAACTGTGGCAGAACGACAAAGTCCCAAAAGTGGGAGTTAAGTGTTTGTGGAAAATGTTAGGTTGGCATAATGGTTAAGGTATTTTTACCTTACAAACACAAGGTGTGGGGTTTGATTCTCACTTGGGATAATTGGCTAGGCTTACAACGGCCTAAAAGGGCAGTTAACTTAGAACTAATCTATGAACCTATGAATCTATGAATGTATGTCTAAAAAAATAGAGTGCTTATGGTAGTGTTGTACTGATGTTGTATATGAATATGGAAGGCATCCAATTGTTTTTCTACCTTTATAGGCATCAGCCTTGACTGAAACAAACATAATGACCGTTCAGGCCAAACTTTGCAACCATTTTCTCTTACTTGCTTAATAAAGTAGAAGTAAATATGTTTGACTTTGTAAATGTTTTTCCTAAACTATTGGTGAAATAATTTGGCATCCCCATAAGGTACAAAGTAAATTATATATCACAAATGAGTTTTTTAATATTTATGTTATTTAATCTGAGATTTTAATGAAAAGATTGCAATCAAACAAAAAGATACATTACTCATGTAAAATATTTCAGAGGTATACATTACAGAAAACATCTGAAAGCCAATTTTGTAAAGTTTTTTTTAATCAGTATAAAGAATATTGACTGTGATTTAATTTAACCTGCCAGACTGATACAAAGTAAGCATAGTCTGATATGATGCAAAAATTATTCCAGGATATTAAAAAAAAGTCTTTCACAAGTGGTATATTCATTTTCTCAATTTCCCTTAAATCTCCTTTTCTCATAATGTTTTCTTAACTTCTCAATAACACTCCATAGTATTTAAGTTCAGTATATCATGTGACTTTAGCAAGTAGTTAAGTGAAGCATTATGTAAACATGCTGACGGAAGGAATGAAGAAAAACATGTTGATAGTATAAACTGGTACAATAACAAGCTGAACCTGTTTTAGGATCTCCTGTTCCTGTCCATTTCTAAGCCACAACACAATCCATCTTCAGACTGCTAAAAGAAACATACAGAGAGAGAGCCCTATGACCCAGTTTTCCATGCTCAGTATGAAAGCTTTGTGAACCTATTCATTCCTAGATGATATGGGAGGAGGGTGTTAGGCAGCAGGCCATGATATGTTCATATGGGCCTTGCAAAATCCTAACCCCTCCCTGCAGCAGTCATTGCCATCTGTAAATGCTGTTACTCTTGCAGGTCTCATGCATGTTCTCACGTATGAGGACATACCTACTAGCTTGCAAACAGCCTGATACTTGTGTCCAGCAATCACGCAACACTTCTTTGTGGATAGATGCACAGAGGGCCATACCACTTCCCTCCCCCCTCTGGGATGGGTAAGATGGTATGGACCGCACACTTACATTCCCATGACCTTTCCCTTCTAGTGTTTGAGCTGCAAACTGAACTTTGATCATCTGACTCATAGTCTGGGTTTTATCCCTCTACATCAAAGGTTTTAAGGATTTTTATATAAGGATAGAGAGAGAGGTTCACTTGCCTGTTGCAATTCAAAGCTTGAGGTGCAATTCAACTGTACCATGCTTTTTATCACTGGATTGCTACATGTGTAATGGGAATACATTTTCCTTTCTCTAATGTTTGCCCTTTACCTATTGTGCAACTCTGGAGTTAGTATGCGTAAGTTAGAAAGTATGGTATGAAGTTTGAGGACTTGCTCCGCCACAAATAAATAACTAAAATAACTAAATAACTTGTTTCACTTTTAGGGGATGTAAGCTTTAGTACTTGATCATTATTTGTGTTTGAAGTTCAGTGGAACTTAGTTTTAGTGCTTTTAATGCTTCTTCGTGAATCCACACTTGTGACAGTAAAGGAGCCATGAATAACACAAAGGCAAGTGTTTAGCATTACAGAACTAATTATGTCAGTATAAGGGGGTTAAATAATAGGGTGCTGGAAGATGGCTGAGGTGGAAAGGAATGGCTGAATTATGGAAATCATAACAACAACAATGGGGGAAGCTAAAGAAAGGGGTTAAATAGGACAGTTACGGTCAAGGATAAAATAAAAACAGTCTGATTCTGTAGGGCTGTTAGGACATCCAGAAGAGAAATGGAAAAGAGATACAGGGACTGAAGGGACAAGGACGGTAGTCTCTGGGATAGTACATGAAAGCTGGAAAGAAAGCAATAAAGTTTATCAGTGCGTGAAAGTGAAATGGTGAAAAAGCAGCAAACACTGAGAATAGCTAGAAGGCCAATTTGAAGTGCATTCCAGAAAGGAAGAAGGAAGGTGGAGAGAGTAATTGGTGAGCCAGCCCAGGAAGGGAAAAGCATAATAACAGGGAGAAATTCTAAATGTATATTTTGCCTTAGTGTTTACCGAAGAAACAGGCAGGATGGCATAAATCTGGAAAGTTGGGATGGGGGAAGAAGGACAGATTTGGAGACAGGAACAGAGGAGGTGGAAAGGGCATCAGTGATCTAGAAGCAGGTTAGGTGCTGGGACCAGATGGAATTCCACTGAAGATTTCTAAAAATGGTGGCTGTTTAGTTACAACCTCTTGACAGAACTAATTAGTATGTCCCTTTGTGACTGGTATTCCTGGAGACTTGCAGCAAGTGATTTTGGTTTCCATTTACAAAGGTGAAAAAGAAACAGCCTCTCAAACTATGGAGCTCTGATCCTAATTGCAGTAATGGACTAAATAATCTGAGTATTCCTGAAGTTAAGACTCACAAAACATACCTCTCATTCTGTTAGTGCAAGAAATCTGGAAAATCCTAAACAAATGGGGGGCACAAAGTCCCAGAAATAGGGCAGATTTTAAATATTGCTCTTATAAACTTAGAAAGTTGCTGGAATAACATATGTTTTAGCATGCATTTTCTGAAGGATATGAAGTCTAAAACTCAAATATATGTCTTTATTTAGTGACATCAATCCTCAGGGATTTGCCAGAAAAATACAAATTTTATGAGGAATAGACCAAAAATATGAGGCAAAAATCTGGACATTTTGCAAAAGTCTGGACAGTTAAGAGGTATGTTACAAAGTTCTTGGGGTAGAATGGGCTGCTAATCAAATTCGAGCATGGATTCATAGAAAGTATACAATGTTAGAATCATGTGATACAGTACTGTGACAGGGTCATCCAGGACATACACAGATGTAACCCTGTGAAAGTGATCTGTCTGTGTTTCACAAAGCCTTTGATTCAGTTGTGCACTACTGACTCCTTGTAAAGGGGAGAGAGAAGTAAGTGGGTAGAAAACTATGCAGAGGAATAGAGATGTGGCTGGGCAACAGGGAAGTGAGAGTGGTAATGAAGAGAGAACTCTCTGAGGGTAAGGGGAGAAAGATTGTGTCCCACCATCTCCATGGTGGAGGGAAATTGGTCGTGGGGTCTAATTTATTTAATACCTTCATCTCTGACATCATACAGGACATCAACAATGGAATCAGATTATTTTTGCAGAGAAAAGCAAAGTTGGGAGGCACAGTAACATGGAGACATGAAACCCTGAAGCTAGACCTGACTATCAAGAAATGTGGTTTAAAAGGTGCACCTTCACTGCAGTTCACCCATGTGTTGGCACACAGGAAATGGCAAACAAGAGGTGAATTATGCATAAGGAGCAGTGAGGTTAAACTATTCAGAACAAGGAGGAGATCTTAGGGTTAGTACTGGAAATCTTAACCATCAGGCTCAGAGTAAAATACCTGCAGCACTGGAAAGCCATCCATTGCTAAAGATATGGAGACTAGAATCCAAAGACAGGAAAGGGGTAATACCCTTAATCAGACATTGGAATATTGTATGCAGTTTTGAAGTACTTAACAGGGAAGGGGAGTTATGATGATGGATATAGTATAGAGGAAAGTGACTTGGATGCTGGGGGAAATAAAGACTAAGACCTATGAAGAAAGGCTAGGGCAGCTTTCACTGGAAAAGAGGATCAATTGTGCACATGATATGGGAATATAAAGCACTAATGGGAAATGTGATGAGATTGCACTGGAAAGGCAGGATGAAGCAGAACAGTGCAATATTATTTATTAATGTATTTAAGTTAAATAAGTTAGATATGCAGGTGCTTTTTAGCTATAACTTTGTTGCAATATTAAAAAAAGGATAACCTTTACATAAGAGAGTATGAGAACAGCATGCATGCAAGTTAGATTTAAAAGACAGAGAGCTGTAAGATCATATGTTTATAGGTTCATAGGTAAACAATAGGCAGTCAGTCTGTAGACATTTACAGGCCTGGCCAATAACCCATATTCAAAAATTCTCTTCAGTTTTGTCTAATGACCAACAATTCTCCTGTTTTTTTTTTCAGCCAGCCCATTCATTCCTCTTGGGTGAGAGTCAGCCAGAGGAGTCATCATACATGTAGCCATCAAGTGTTTTTTTTATTTATGGCCTAACCCCTACAGTGGCCAGGAGACATGTGACTGACATCATCATGGGGGAACCATACCTTTTTCATGCAAGTGTATGCTTCTATGCATTCATAGTGAAAGCTACTGAAAGATGGCTTGGTGAGCAGCACACATATCCCAGAGTATTTGAGGAACCATTGATTCTGAGAAGGAAGAGGAGGTTCAGGAGAGTTGGATCTTTCATGGCTTGAAAGGCTAGATACTGATTCCTGTAGAGGAGCCCATAAGTGACCAATTACAGAGAGAAGGTTGCCACTCTGTCTGGATAACTAAAGCACTTGAGGCCACGGATCGTTTTGGTTAGGAATTGCTGAGGTGTCTCAAGCTGAGTGATATGTTTAGACAAATGCATTCCGAAAGAGGCATTATATTCAAAAGTGTGTCTAATGACATATGAGCAAATAGGACTTAAAACTTCTTTGGAGCTAGAGTAAATGCTTCCAGGGGCATTGTGGCACCTTGTATCCTAGATCACTCCCACTTCTAGAATGTGAATGCCAGTGCTGCTAAATGATCTTGGGTTACCTGTGTTGTAGTCAAGGATTTATTTCTTTATGCCAAATGGAGCTGGGTGTCATGACTATTTTACATTTTTCAAAATACACATTGCTACCAATTTCAGTCACATAAGTTCCACATTCCAGTGATAACCACCTGTTAATTGAATTCAATAGGTTGGTGTGAACCTCAAGCATCACATAATTTACATCAGAAAAGATACACTGGTTTGTTAGTTAAGAAACCTCTGTTCTCAATCAGATAGTAAATATAATGCAAAAGATATGAGAAACAGTGTAATTAAGACATTACTTGCCCCCCTGCTCTATTTTAATAAGTTGTGCTAACCCTAGCTCTGCCACTGCCCCTAACGTTAATGTGCATTTTAACTTAAAAAAGCCCTTCCTATAATACTACCACAATCCAGACACATTTAAGCAAAATGTGGTTGAGTTATGGATAGTGCACTGGAAAAGGAAATTTGTTTCCTTTTTTTGATGTAGTGACTGTCAATGTTTTTTGTCTTCGACATAGTGAATGGTCAACTTGTTTTGGTGGCTGTTTTGTGTGTCGACCAAGTACCATGTCGACCATTCATTATATATTCATATTTCTGTGTGTATATGTGTGTGTGTTTGTGTGTGTATATACATATATATATATATATATATATATGTATATGTATATATATATATATATATATATATATATATATATATATATATATATATATATATATATATATATATATATATATATATATATATATATATATACACACACACACACACACACACACACACACATACTACTGGAAAACACCGAAAATCCACTTGTTCGAAAATGAACAGTGGATTTTCGGTTTCGCAAAAGTGCACTTAAGCGAAAGTACACTTCCTCGAAGAACTGTTCAACGAACCGTTAAGGAACACGGATGCCGAAGCACACTTCAGTGGGGAAAGGGAGTTTACGTATTTCCCCACTGTACTGTGATCTCAGAGTTGGTATATTTAAGTAGGGTGTGTGTGGGGGCCACAGGGGGGATTGTCCCCCGTAAAAACAATGTTTTATTATTTTTTTATCGGTTCGTTGAACCGATGTTCGCAGAAGTGCACTTTCGCTTAAGTGCACTTTCGCGGAGGTGGGAGTCTACTGTCTAATTTCAAAGATGTGTGTTTTCGAAGTTATGCAGTAGACTCATATATATATATATATATATATATATATCTATATATATATATATATATATATATATATATATATATATATATATATATATATATAGGGTCCCCTTCAGTAGATTGAAGTTTTACAAGTTCGAACCTCATATGGCCGAGACCATATGTTTGAACTTGTAAAAGTTTGATCAGACTGAATGGAGATCTCCGCACAGTGCAGAATGGGAAGATTTCCCTTTTCCACAATGTAGTGCGATCTCAGAGTTGGTATATTTAAGTAGGGGGGGTGGGGGGCATAGCCCCCTCCCCCGCTACAGATGTTTAGTTTAGTTTTTTTTTTTTTTCTTCAGTGTTCGAATTTTGACAAGTTCGAACATATGGTCTCGGCCATATGTGGTTTGAACTTGTAAAAGTTCGATCTACTGAAGTAGATCCATATATTTATGTGTGTGTGTGTATATTTAACTGGCTACGCCCACTGGACACAAGGGTCCCTTTTCAAGGTTAACCTCTGGATAAGTAACTTACTCAGAGAAACACAGTTTGAAGTAAAAATTGATGGACTTGGATTCAGAGCTGGCTCATGGTCAAATGGGACCCTAGGCAGGGTAATGGATCAGGCTCCTCTGAGTGTCCCCACCTTCACAGCATTGCCCCCCATTAGCCATTCCAGTGTCCCATTACTTGCTTCTGTCTCCCCAGTTATCATAAAACACTGTTCAAACCTGTCAGTGTACATACTATTTTCTTCTTTACTTCTACAATGATTACAGATATCTGGATTTAATTTAAAACATTTATTAAAATGTTATAGCACAAACAGTGATAACCATTTGCTAAACAAAATTATACCATCTGACAATGAAAACAGACTTAGCATGAGTAACAGCAAACTTCTCTGCCCTTGAAACTCACATTCATTGAAACTACATTGTAACCTACATTCACAGAAATGCGTCTGGTCATTGGCGGATTAAGTGTACCTTTCAGCTGTTTTCAAACAATGGGCCCCCTGCACACATTTTTAAGACCATACATAAATGCACATGTTCTTTCATTCACCTTTTTGATTGTATTCAGTTATATTCTTTCTTTAATACAGCATCACTTGTTAGAGTGTGTTTTATTGCCAATAATGACAAGGCTACCCATTTCAGAACATTTCAACCATAAAAGGCCACTCAGACTGCTATTGTTATAACTCACCACTATCAGTAAATATGCACATTCTCTGCAGAAATAAAAGTCATCTGAATAATTTCACATTAATGAGATCTGTCAACTAATGAAGAAGTTGCTGCTGGCAAGCAGCTTTAGATTTCAGTGCTTCATCTACAAATTCAGTGCCTGTTGCCCTTAAAAGAATTCCTAGGTTACACTAAAAAACTACTGTACTGGTGATATGCAATAGGGATTGACTGACAAATAGACAACAGGTTCATAGTTAATAGGCATGTCATCCAAAGGAGGACACATTCAGGAGTACAGCACTAAAGTTATCTGAATAATTCCACATTAAAGAAATCTGTCAACTAATGAAGAGCTTGCTACTGGCAAACAACTTTGCATTTCAGTATTCATCTACAAATTCCCTCTCTACCTCACATCAGTCCTGCCTATGTACCTCTCTTTACTTACCTCCTACCATACACACCTTAATTTTTCACATTCATCCCCAACCTACACTATTCCTGTACTCCACAAGGAACCCTTCCTGCCTTTTCTAATTTGCCCCTCTCTCTTTAACTCTTCCTTCACAGATCTCATCAAAATAAAAATTTTCTCTGTCTCCATCACATCCTTCAAATCTAAATATAAACCCACTGGCTTTTTACCTTTATGCAAATAAACCTTCCCCTTTTTTAACAATTTACTATCTTCTGGTGACATCCACCCCAAGCCAGGCCCATCTAGCCAATCACAACAAACACCTGTCTCACTAAACATCTCTCTATCTTTGCTATTAACATACAAAGTCTATCTAATAAAGTTACAGAACTACACTTCTGGATCACCCACCAATCACCACACAACCTGGCCCTATCTGAAACTTGGCTAAAACCACATATTTCTAACACTGAAATACTACCATCCCACTACAACATCTATCATCAAGATAGAATCACCAAAAAAGGTGGAGGTGTCGCAATTATGTATTCTGAACAACTTAGCCTATCTCCCCTGCCAATATCTTTGCCTAAACTTTCAACCAGCTGAACTACTACTTTCTCAGGAAATTCGCCATTGCCTCTATCTATATCCCACCTGGAAACAACATTCCCATCCTCAAATTTATTCTAGTATGGATTTCTATTGATATCCCTTATGAGACCTTACTACTAGGTGACATAAATATAGACTGTCAAGAACTATCCTCTAACTCTCCCTCCCTTCAAATCAACCTACATGGCTTCCATCAACTTATCAAAACTCCTACCCACTTCAACAACAGCAATACCCAAGGTACCACCTTAGACTGGATTCTTACCTATGACCCCAGAGCCCTGCCCAACTCCCTAAGTGATCACCTCCCTATCCAAGTCCACTGTTACTCTTCCCAGTTACCTAAATTCCACCATTTTGGAATGTATCACAAGCTTACTTTTTTCAGTTCTGAAACCTTCAATAACAGGCTCACTTCCATAAACTGGGAGCTTCCTTAAATACCTTCCTCTTAATTAAACCGTTCTACAATGTAATCATATTTTTCTTGATATACTTGACTCTTTAGCTCCTCTTAGAAATGTGAGAATCAAAGCCAACTACTCACCTTGGCTCACCAAAAACCCCCTATCTTTCATGAAAGAAAGAGACAACAATTGGAAAAAATGGCTAAACACTAAATTGCTAAACTCACCTTATTAATGAACATGTACTGACCCCCACTCAACATGGTTTTAGGCCACATCACAGCACCTCCACTGCCTTCACTCAAACTGTTGCTGAAGCCAGGGACAAAAACCTCCTCATGTCTTGCCTCTTTCTCAACCTCTCTAAATGTTTCAATACTGTTTCCCATTCCAAACTACTTACTAAGCTTACTGACCTTAATCTCTCCCCCTCTACTATTCACTGGTTCTCAAGCTATCTATCAAATAGGCTCCAGTGTGTCAGATGGCAATCTGCTTGCTCCCCTTTCCTACCTATCCAAACAGGTGTCCCTCAAGTCTCAATCCTTGGCTCCCTCCTATTCAACATCTTCACCTGTCATCTTTACTCTTCCAGCAACACCTCATCCCTCATACAGTATGCAGATGATTCTACTCTTATCTCTTGTGCTGACAACATCTCTAAACTTCTTTCTATCACCCAAAATGCCTTCTCATCTGTGGAAAAATGACTCACAGAGCATCAACTTATATTCAACCTCAGAAAAACGAAACTCCTACTATCTGCCCCCAAATGTCTCCACCACCATAAATCCACCTTTTCTATTTCTTCACTATATAACACTCTTATCAAAGCTGAGCATCACACTAAGTTGCTGGGTACAATAATTGATGACCAACTCAAATTCAACATCCATATCCAACGCTGTATCAAAAAACTAACATGAAACTGGGTCTTCTCTACAGGAATAATAAATTTCTTGCTCCCATCTCCAAACCCACCCTAGCCCAAGCCTATCTCCTTCCATATCTCCTCTATGCCTCCCTTATCCTAACTCACCTCCAGTCAAACCTTCTCTCCAAACTAGAACAAGCTTACAATAACATAGCCAGATTCGCCAGTAACCAGCCTTATAAATCCTATAATTGCCTTGTCCTGAAACAACTTCAATGGCTAGAATTCCCACAGCTCTTACTACTTGCCCAGCTGCAGCTCACACTCCCTACTCAACAAACTGCTAGCCTGCCCATCACTCTCTACATTACTATCCCCTTATACCCAAACCCAGTCTCTTCATAGTTCCGACCAGTACCTTCTAGACAACTATAAACCCAAGAAAACTTATGGTAAACTCCTCTATAAACACTCTGCATCCCCCTTCAGTGGAATAGGCTACCACCTCACATTTGTAGCATCACAAGTTCCAGCTGCTTTAAAAATGAAGTCAAGCACTACTTTCTAAACTCAAAAGCCTGTCCTTGCCTAAATCCTCCATAATCTGCATTTTCCTTTCTTTTTCTTTTCACTACCTGTTTATATCTAATACTTTAATGACTATACTACATTATGCTACTTGGGTAAGATATATCATTATTGTAATTACTTACATGTACTAGCTGTACTTACTTTATTTTGTTTTATTTTTATTATAGTTATTCATTTCACCTGATTACTGCACATGTAATTTTTGCTTATGATGTATTGCTGCACTGTTTTTCTTGGGTTTTGTATATTGCCTACTATGTTATCTTTTTATATTTGTATTGCTGGAGCTTTTCTCCTCTGGTCTCCACTGAAAATGGGCCATTGGCTCAGATGGACTAACCCAGTTAACAAATGTCAAATAAATAAATAATAATAAATAATTTCATTGCCTATTGCCCTTGAAGATTAAATTGCCTAGGTTACATTAAAATGGTGGGATTGTGATATGCAACAGGGAATGCTGAAAAACAGACAACAGGTTCATACTTACTAGGCATCTTATTCAAAGGAAGACACACTCAGAAGTGCAGCACCCTCAGCTCCTTATGCTGCACTGTAGTGTCATCAATCAGTCTATCTGGTGTGAGAAGAGAACCCACAGCCTTATGCACCAAAAGCAAGCACGCTATGTGTTGCACCACTGACACCAAACGATGCAACTATGAAGCTCTATAACTGACATCGACAGACTGCAATCCTCAGGGATTTACAAAAACCAAAAAAAAAAAACCCTAAAATGACACATAGCAGATGGTGTGGAGGTTTAAGGCACTTGCTTGCCAATAATCAAGGCTCAGGTTTTGACTCCGAGCAAAGTCACTTAACTAAACAGACCCCCTAACTGGAACATTTCACACACACTGTTTTGGTTTCTGTTCCATTTACGCTGTCAGCTTCAGTCCCGTGCACACCATATCTAAATCCCTGGCTGTTCTGCATATCCTCCATTTGTTCAAATCTCCTGTGGTTATGTTTGGATGACATCCTAACACTAAGGTTTCTGGGGCTTGCTGTTCTTGATAGAAGCCTCCTGTAAGGTCCTAAAGCCCTACTGTGTTTATGAACATCTTCAGGCTTATTTTTATTTATGGAAGAGATTTTATTTTTTTATCACCCCCAAGCCAACTCAGGCCCTAGGCAGCTGCCTAGGTCACCTAGTAATGGATCCAGTTCTAGTTGAACTTCCAGTATGGCTGCATACTGACAGGCAGCTTTTCCTGAGCTAAAATAAAGTTACCCCAGAGATAACGTGTTAAGAGAATCAAAAGGATTCAGTTTTGCTGCTTTTAAGTGGGAAAAATAAGCAGCAATTAATGACTAAAAAAACAAGAAGAGGAAAACAAACAAAAAACCCCAGTAAATTAGAGAGTTCACCAAAAATTTCACAAAGTGACTACTCGAGTGACCAACTAGTGACTGTCTTAAAAATATGGCAGGAGATGTAGGACCTGAAACAGCTGCTTCAAGATAATCTACTTGCTTATAAAAAGAATCTGGAAGAGGTCAATCAAGTTCTCAATGAACATGTGAAGGTGATACAGCATGCCGTGTATGAAAATGTCAAATGCAAGGCCTGACTTGAAGCTATGGATGTGAGATTGGATTGGGCTGCAGAAAAACTGACTGACTTTGAAGACTGGTCCCATTGCAGTAATATAAAGCCAGTCTGGGTCCCTGGGAAACATAAATTTGGAGATTGTAAGAAACACGTGAGACAGTCATTGCAACAATGGACAGAGATCCCTGAAGAAGAGCTTTTGATTGAGAAAGCACATTACAGACCTTTGAGACCCATCAGTGGAGGAGGAGGAGGAGGAGGAGGAGGAGGAGGAAAGAATATACCTATTATTGTCGGACTCCAGTCCTATAGTTTGAAGGAAAGAATAAGAACAGCAGTCTGGCAACCCAATAAAAAGTTGTTGACTGGTGAGAAATGGGTCTTGTGCACCAAGACTTTTGCTGGGAAACTAGGAAGAAAAAGGAAACTTTCACACTGGCCATCAAAATATGTAAAGCTAGAGGGCTGAGGTGGCAGATGGTTTACCCTGCAACATTAAGGGTTTTTATACACATGCAGATGTGAACTTTCACTGATCTGGACATGACTATAGACAGGCTACAGAAACCAGTTAATCATCGTGTGGAATGCAATAGCAAGAAAAAGTAATGGAGAGATCTGCCAGCAAAGTTTTTTTTTACATTCTTTAAGTGGAAACAGAAAATGAAAGAAAGTTTGAATGTAATAAGGTATGCAAGGAGAAGAATAGAGAGGGGAAAACCATATGAAACAGGAGTAACTGATCCCTTGCATGTTACATCTTTAAATAGCATTTGCTCATGGACTAACTTCGGGGGGAATATACATGCCTTGGACTTGGAATGGCACTCTAGGTGAAGAGACACAGCATAGAAGGACTGTTCTATTTTGCATTCATGTAACGCAGCAAACGTAGTAACTTTTTTTTTTTCATATAATAAATAACCTTGTTTGTGTTAGTAATTTGCCTTATTTCTGCTTATTCTTCCTTGTTGTTCAACAGTGGTTTAATCAGATGTTGAGAATGAATGGTAAACAAATCAACTATAAAACTTAAAACACTCGCCCAAGCTTTGAAGTGATGCTTGAGGTAAAGAGATGACATACAGAAGGCTGTTAGTTAATTTCACATAAAGAGGTGAACAATAGGAAGTGTTTCTTCAGATAATACTTGATTTGGTTTGTTATAGCAATATTCTGTTATTTTAGCTTGACTCTCCCTGTTGTGGTTTTACATGCATCTTAAAAAAAAAAAAAAAAAAAAAGCACTGTGTGATAATGGAATAATTACAGGAGGGAATCCCCGATAAATAAACTATGATCCACAGACCAGCTGCTTAAATGTTGCAATTGTTTATCTTTCAAACACCTTTATTGAATTATCCCTTGTGACATAGGCAAATTTACATTCGTATAAAAGTAGTCAAACTATATTAACATAATTAACATTATACTTCACATATATTGCTATATATATATAGCATGCAACCTAAGCAATATTACATAAATTATTCAATTCTTGCCTTTTCTTTTAAACAAGACACATCTTTATTAAACCATCCCTTACTACATAGGCAATCATACATTTATATAAATGAAAATAAACCACACCAACACAATCCTAATTGCAAGCATTTTACATCACAAACCATACTGACACACTCTCAGTTGCAAACATTATACATCATATAATCTACCCAATCATTCTCACTCAAACATTCCATAGCTCAGTTAAGTCCTGCCACCTTTTAAACCTCATTCCTCTCTTGTATGTATTGTTCCCAACATTCCCATTTTTCCTATGTAGTTTGCTCCTACCCTTTTCTAAAGATCTCAATTCCAGTTATTTTATCTCTCTTACTATATTCAGTACGTCCAGTATAGTTGGTTTAGATTTTGATTTCCATTTTCTAGTAATTGCTTTTTTGCCAGCCCCCATTATTAGACACAGCAAGGCCTTACCATGCCTAGGCAATTCCGATTCTGTATTATAGCTCAGAAAAATCATCTCCCTCATCAGACCAAGCTGCCTACCCAGCATCTTCGACAGTGCCTCTTGCAGGGAATCCCAAAAGTCTGCCAACTCACCACACTCCCAGAATATATATTCCCAATTACCTCTTTCTACCCCCTCATACCTCCAACATTTGCTGTCTACCTGAGGAAAAATTCTCTGTAGTCTACTTAGCATGTAAAAATATCTAGGTAAACATTTCCAGGCAAAAATCCTAAGTCTTCGAGATTTTGTTGCATATTTGGGAGATATACATATATCCTCCCATTGTTTCTTTGTGAATTGCTTATCCAGTCTCTCTTCCTAGTCCTTTCTAACCTTCTCTGATTGATTCTTGTAGTTATCATGCAATATTTTATATGCTCAACTAATAATTCCTTTTTAATGGCTGCTTCTGTTCTAGATTCTATTAAAAACTCTACCAGTGATGGTCTTTCATTTAGAAACCCCTCCCCCATTGCTTTCTCTTTGCCTATACTCTGATATCAGTCTCTGATAGGGAAGGCAATCTCTAACCTACAGTCCAAATAAATTCTTGGCGTCTTCCCATTCTATCATCTTTCCCTCTCTCATTATTTGTTCCCAATACCTTGGTTCCTTTGCCAGTTTTCTCCAGTAAGTTCCAGCTCCCTCTTGCTTATTGTCTGTATCCCTAATTGCAGTCATCCCTATTGGCAGAATCTCTTTTCTCTATTCCTGTGTTGGTTTAGTTCTTAAAATACTTTCTGCTACTTTATGGATATAATATTCTGTATGATTATTGTTATTCTCCTTAATGGCCTGCATCCAAAATCCCAGTATCTTCTTGTTTCTTGAGCTTCCCCACTGTTTCATCATCTTCCCTTTCCACTTTGAATTATAGTTTTCTGCTTGTGCTATGTATAGGAGTCTTAACTTTGTAGCTCTGAAATAACCCTTCAAATTGGGTGATGGCAATCTGCCCTGTTCTACTGGAAGAATCAGCTTATTCCACTTGACACTTGCAGTCTTCCCCTCTCAGACAAAGTTTTTCAGCTCTTTATTAATTGCTACCCACAACTTCTCCTTTGGTTAATAAAAATATGCCTGACTTATGTATAAGACTAAAGGGACTAAAAACATTTTAAATGCTTGTATCTTACTATCCATATCCATATAACAAATCTTCCATTTTCTCAGTTTTGTATTATCTTTCTATCTAGTCTCTTCCCACATATCCTTAGCTGCCACACTAAAATGATTTTTAATCCATACTCCTAAATACCTCATTTTATCATGTCCCAATAAATATACGTATTCCTGAACCATTTCATGTGTGGGTATATAATTTACCACTATTGCCTTTGTTTCAGCTTCATTAATTTTGTATCCCAAAAAGATCTGAAACTGTGTCAAAATGTTCCACAACACTGTCATGTCTTTTTCTGGTTTTGTCAAGTGTAAAATCATATCATCTTCAAATAAGGCCAACTTTTCCTGACTACCATACCAATTATATCCTTGAATTTCTGAGTCCCTTTTTTTTTTTGTCAGTGGTTCTAAATATAATGCAAATAATTATTAGAGAGGACCCCACCCACTTTAATTTTCACCTCCGATACCTCATATATCCTCCTAATCAACATTATAATTTTTTCAGGAAATACAAATGCTTCCATTGCCCTGCTTATAAAGTCCCATGTTACTTATCAAATGCTTTCTCTGCATCAAGACCCACTAACAACAATGGTATTTTCTTACATTCTGCTTCTCTCTGGATCATCAATGTTCTGTTAATGTTGTCAAATGTTTGCCTCCCCTCCACAAAATCACATTGATCCATATCTATCAGTTTTGACATTACATTTACCATTCTTTTAACCATTATAGACATGAATACTATGTAAATTCACTTCAAGCTCCTATTACTAAATTCACATCTTCCATGCCAAATATTTTCATAACTTTCTTCAAACATCAACCCTCTTTTGTTATATTTTCCCTTCTGGGCCCCCCAGACACATCGTCACTGCAGCAAATCAAATTATATTCCCCACCTATAAGTAATATTCCTTGCTGAAAACTGATTATTTCTCCCAGAATTTTCTTAAGCTCCATTATAGCAATTTTAGGTGGAATGTAAACACATGCCAGTGTAATCCTCCTCCCTTGCCAGTAGCCCCTTAGCACTACAAATGTATCACTATAATTTTCTTTATCTTCTTCTGTCACTATTGGAGCTCCTCTTGCAATTAATATAAGTACTCCTCTTTTCCTTTTCCCAGGTATTCTGCTGAATAACTATCCTGAAAACCTTTCTTTATCAAGTTCACATGTTCAGTTCTTTCTAAGTGTGTCTTCTGTAACATAACTATTTGCACTCTACATTTTTAATATAGTTCACTATTCTTTCATGTTTGTATTTATCTGTGAGGCAATTTACATTTAAAGACATTAAAGAAAGTATAATTGTAATAAAAAGTTATTATTCCCACCTTTTATGTAGAACACTTTTTTTGTTAAATGTCTAGTTCCAGCTTTTGTGTTACATGCATACACTGTTTGGCAGGTTGAACTTTTATACAGTTGTTTCTTGTCATATCCATTTGAGCCTATGTGACAGCTTATGAAACTTTTTGTTTTATTGAAAGCCTTCAAATAAAACAAACAAACAAACACACCCCCAATACCCTCTAAAACCTATTAGCTTAATACTAGCACACAAAACTATGTATAACTTCAAATATTGATGTTTTACCCTCCTTGTGATGCCCCTGCACTGGCCCAATAATCAAGGAGCCTTAATCCTCACCACTGGCAACAGCTAGGGGACATACACATTGGGGGAATGCCAAGTACAAACACAGTAGAGTGCAATTTCCCTTAAGAGCACAGAGAGATCACAGTCAGTCTGGGGCTGGTTTCTCCCTCTCTCTCCAGATCCCCAGTAAGACTCCCCACTGCCACAGCTTTAGGGTTGAGATCTCAGCTGAGTGGCCAAGCTAAGACTGCCAGCACCCTCTCTGTTCAACCAGTGCTTTGTGTCTCTGCCCAAGTAGCTGACGCATACACTTTGAGATTTGATTCATATACAAACATGCACACACCTGCGAAAGGCTGGCACAGGTTTACTAGCTATGCTTCCTTCTGCCAGACTATAAGTTAGTTATCACTGCGACCAACCAACTCTTTATCAGCTACAATAAGGCCCTTACAAAGGGTGTCCAATCCTACTGTGTAATGTTACCAATAATCCAAATGGTAGTCTGACCAAGAGCAAGGCTAATTAGGAGTGGCCTGTACAGTGTCACCAAATGCATATGCAGGTACTCTAAGGGATTAGATATGTCTCATAAATATCAGCCACAAAGATAAGTTTAAATATATTTAATAATAAATAATAAAAGAACAAGACAACACTCAATAACTCAACACAGTGACTTCAGAGTTCAAAATTACAGGAAATATTTTAAAACAACATTGCAGGACAGTCTCAAATAAATACAGAAAACATCTAAACTAATCTTTACTATATTCAGCACCACAAAAATGTTCCAATTCCTTGAAGTGCAAAGGATTTATTATAAAACACTGCTGCTCACATAAAATACAGAATGTAATCTCTAGCGCCTCGGCAGACTTGCCTTTAACAAAGTAAATTTTTTTTACCATTCACACTCACAGCTTTATACTAAATAAAACACACCCACTCAATTACATAATTAATTAAATAAAGAAACAATATTATATGTAAGAAACAATAAATACTATAAATACATCATTTAACAAATAACTTTTACAATAAACTTTTCCACATACACTCATGATTCAACCCGATAGGGTTCAATGTATTAAACTTTAAAATCAAACAGGTTTCTCTTTTTTTTAATATATATTTTATATGTTGTTCATTTAAATATTCTCTTTCTTTTATGCTATCTAACGCTGTCACTTTTAATCCATCTGGATTACCATTATGGTATTTATTGAAATGCAATGCTATGGGACTAGTTTGTTTATTATTTTTTTATATCTCTAATATGCTCTTTTATTCTACAAGCAAATGTTCTCTTAGTTTCTCCCACATAAAATTTATCACACAAGCATTTCAAACCATATATAACTCTCTCCATTTTACAATTAAAAGTACCATTTGTATAAAATGGGCCCCCATTAATTTTACCAAATTCCTTTACTATATACTTACAAATACCACATTTATCACAGGCTACACTTCTCAATTTCTCCACTTGTTTTACCATTTGCACTTTTGGCATATTAAATCTACTATGAACTATAAAATATTTTATACTTCTCCCTCTTCTGAATCAGGCACTAGAGATTACATTCTGCATTTTATGTGAGCAGCAGTGTTTTATAATAAATCCTTTGCACTTCAATGAATTGGAACATTTTTGTGGTGTTGAACATTTGTTTTGTTTGATAGACTGTGGTTATATAATCTTTACTATATTCCTAAAATATATCTAAAAGAGATACTATGCCCTAAATCTTACTTACAGAGCAACAAGCAGGCAGAAGTGCAGAAGGTGGTGATGAGTGGATGTTCTTGCTAGGTCCAGGAAAAATACAACATGCACAGTCTCTCTCTCTCTCTCTCTCTCTGAGAGAGTTCTTAAATTAATATCACATATTACTGCTGGGTTAGCATGGGTGACATCACTCTTTGTCACCTGACTTCAGTTCCAAGGCTAAACAGAAATTAACAGGATTTTAACATCTCTGTGTTAAAAATACAGATCTCTCAGATGTTTGTCAGATCTTGGAAGTTGTAAAACAATAAAACACTTACAAAACAATACAGAAGGCACCCTAGTTCTAAACATCCTGTCTCCTTGCTGCATTGAAACTAACTTTTATAGCACAATTGTAAAGCACTTAATTTCAACTTATTTTCTTGATGTTTTGTAAGTTAATCTTCGATGTTCCAGTAGGGTATGCTGTGGTTACATTCTTGAAGCTCAGTGCATAACATACAGTTCTGTATAAATCATATCAATATTCACAAATGACATAGAATTATTTACAAAATTCCAGATAGTTGGGCTGGCAGTGTCACACTTCTAATAGGAACAAAAGTCCCAGACTGACAACCACACTGACAGACTTGAGTTAACCTAAAAGAAAGGTTATCCAAGCTAAGACATGTGGTGCAGCCTGTGCTTCTACTAAGCACTTATTGGATTTGTCTTATCTTTATAGCTCTCCCACCTGGGAAAACCCCTTAATGTTTTCAGAGAACATTATCTCCTAGCCAATTTTTCTTTTCTTTTTCTTCCCCCAGCCAGTCACTCTCCACTAGACTGTAGCCAGTTTCTTTCATATTGTCTCCAGGGAGACATGAGAACCAGCCAGCCAATTTCTCTTTATCAGATTGTTTCTATGGAAACATCACGAAGACCACCTGCAGAAATATTACTGCTCATACATGCATTTTCTAGAAAAAGCCTCATAATATTCAATGTTCTTATTATTTTACTTGCTTTTTCTTAAAATGTGTTACTAAATCAATCTAAGGTCTTTAATCCAGTCAATTTCCCATGCAAGAATGAGAAAAGCACATTATTTTTTTCTTTTTTTGTGGTTTTTAACAAGGCTTTTTTTTTACATGGCAGTGCTATATTTCTTAAAACTGAGCAAGTAGAAAGAGAGAAAGAAAAGAAAAAAAAGAACATAAACACCTGTTTACAATACCCATTAAACTTACAAATAACTGAAAAAACTTTACTTTATAGCATGTAAAGAAAACCACATGCCACACAATTGGTACTATTTAAGAAAAAATAATTTACTCACAGTTAACTCTCTTCCTCCTCTTCCCCACCACAAAGCACTTTTCCAGACATTAATGACATGACATAGGGCACATGCTTTAGAGTCCCCAACAATAAATTCTGAAAAAATCCAATATTTTCAGATTTTCTTGTTCTGTCATATTTCACAAATATAAGTATTGCATTTTAATCCCATATTAAGTTACTGGTTCTGTTACTGTCCATCTTCAAAATATTGTCTCTGCTTCATTTCCAATGTACTTTCAATTCTTCTTGTCAGCTCTCATTCTCCCTTTCTTCTCTCCAGCAATTTCCATTGAAATTTTTGAAACTCTTGGCTAGGCTTGTAAGGGCCCCACGGACATTAGCCTAGTAATCTCCTATGATCCTATGATCTTCTACTCGACCAGACACAATTTCTGGTCAAGATTAGACCACTGCTATATTAATATACAGGACAAGCAAAGGGTACAGAAGGTTGAATGTGACCATATGTGGACTTCTGATCATAAATTACTAGGGGTCTTGGTGAAACTCAATATCCAATCCACAGTCTTGTTGCATTGGAGATTCCTGGCTTACACCCTTTCCAGTAAAGAAGAGGTAATGTTAACAGTGGAATTGGTAAACATGATAGAGAGCATGGTGCAACAAAACACTGAAGAATGGGAGAAAATAAAAAGGGACTTTCAAGATTGGTCACAGCAAAAAAACTCATGCACAGACAAGAAGGAGAGAAACAATGTGGAGGTCAATGAAAGGTGAGCTAAGAGAATTGCAGCAGGGGGACAAGAACTGGGGTAAGTCAGAGGAAGAGAGGGAAAAGGAGTTAAAACAAAACATGCAAAGGTGGGAAAATGAAGCAATTCTAAGGAAATTATTAGAGAATATATATTTTGCTAACACACACCAGGCAACAAAGGGATGGGTAGCAAAATTAAGACAAAGGGAGTTACAAAGGGGTGGGTGTCTTCTCTATAAGACATGATTAGGATGGGAAAAGAAAGAATCATTTGATAAGATAATGGAGACATTTCAGAAATATTATACAGTACTGTATACAGTGGGGAGCTCTCCAAGGATACAAATGAAGCATGCAAAGTGAATTGCTGGCAGGACCCTTTAACCAGAAATAGCTGAAAGAAAAAAAGGATAGATTGATAAATAGTATAACAAAGGAAAAATTAGATGAATTAATGAGCAAGATGAAAAAAGAAAGCCACCAGGAACCAATGACCTACCTGATGAGGTTTGGGAGTTAAGTGGGGATACACCAAATGATTATTGGATTGAAATGTTTAATGGAATTGTGAATGGGGACATTCCTTTTGGTACATGAAATGAGGCAGTAACTACTGTTATTCATAAATAAGGAAAGGATCCTCTGCCCCCCCTTAATGACTAATCTCAATTTTAAATCACAGTTATAACTGTTTTATGTCAATAATGGCTGACAGATTAGCACAGCTAGTGCCAGACATAGTGCATCAGGATCAAACTATTTTTTGGAGGGGAGGTGGACAGAAGATAACTTAATAAGGACATTGGAGCTGGTCCATCATAGAACTCCAATAACAATACCTGACTTTGTGCATAAGAGTTATGTGAGCAAGAATACACTACACCATGTACATTTTTGGTGAAATAATTAGAAACCCGATGTGTATTGCAAGGCAAGAGTTGCAGCTGAGTGGCATGAAATATATGGAATTGTAATTGTTTACCAATTACATATAACATCATCACTGCTCTTATAGTGAAAAAAATGGGATCTTGTATAACAGAAGTGTGACTGTAAAAGAAGATGATGTCTAATTGTAGAGGGTCCAGAGTTAAAAGATTTTTTAATGACTAGATTCCATACTTGTTGCATATGAGATTTTCAGTGTCCAGATTCTATATTCTTTACACATGAGATTAGTGAGACTAACAGGGGAAGAGTTACCTGGTCTGTGGTTGAGCCACCATTGTGTAACAGTATTATAATGGTTGTATTTCAGGCTTTGAGAATGTAACCAGTAGACAGAATTAGATCAGAGTTTAAATAGGGTTGAGCTTATCAGGTTTCCAGGATCTACGGATGAGATGATCTTACCTTTTGAAAATGCCAAGAGGACTTGGTCCTTACTTAAAGTAGGTGACTGGGACAATGAAACCAGTCTGAAAGTTATAACTGTGGGTGGAGTAAAATTTGCACTAAATTTGTCAGCTAAGATATTTTCTATTTCTTTTGGGTCAGAGTGGGCAGTAGCATTGTGGACTAGCTCTAAACATTGCTGGGTGTTAGTTCTTAAATTTCTGACATAGTTAAATATGTATACATTTTTGGTTTCAGTTGCTATTTTAAGTTCATAATCTGATTTGAACTTCCTAATAGTTCCCTTAAGCTCTTCACTAGTTTACATAGGTGTGTTCTTAAGGTAGACAGAATGAGAACTTATAAACATTAAATAATTTATTTTCTTGTTTTATAACATATTTATATATAGGAGTTCCACCATAGGGGTTTGTTTTTAAATTAGTCATTATGTTTGGGACTGCCTCATCAATACAACAATTTAATTGGGAGTAGATGTCAGAGGCAAAGGCAGCAGCTTTAGCAATCTGATCCATAAGAGGAGGATTACAGTGAAGTTTATTTAAGTTATCAAATAACTAAAGGTTTGCTTTTGAGAAGTCCCTAAATACAGAAGTATTTGCAGGAGCAGTACCACCAGTTTTAAAGGAAAATGACTTTGATTTATGGCCTGATTTCACAAGAGAATATGTTACATATGGAGGTGTACAAGAATTGGCTATATTTGAGAAGATAAAATAAAGTGAATTGGAGCCCCTAGTTAGGCTGATAACTATTTATACAAGGGATTTAAAATGTATTCATTCATTTACTTTTTTTGCTCTGTGCTGTACAACACAGCTGACCATTGGCTGCTACTGGTGCCTCTCCTTGTCCAGCAGGTCACCTTTCTCTCCTTAGTATTCCTGGATGTACTACAACCCATGCTTGATGTCATTTAGGAGATCAGGGCATCCTGGAGCAGCATCATGTTGGTGCTGGGTGGGGGGGCTTCTTTTTAGGCTCTACATCCCACACAAATGCCACAAGATCCAATGTATGAACACACAATGGGGATATGTGACATTTAAACCCACCTTCTCAGTGATGCAACCAATGCCCCCTTCCTAATCTCATTTACAACAATGCCCCCCCCTTTTGTGCCCTTAGCATCTGCCGAAATATGACACGAGGAGAGTCCATGCATGTACCCCCCCCCCCCCGCCAGAGAGGCACATCAATCCTTCCCTTGTCACGTCTCAGATGCTCAAGACACTAATCAAATCTAGGTCTCCAGAGCTGTATGTAGCCAGGTTTTTATCCCACTAAACCACAGTGTGATTTGAGACTTGCATTTATAATGTCAAGGAAGAGTTAAGCATGCCAACCATTGGCAGTTTACTAATTTCAGTTTATTAATGAACAGTTGACTCATCCCAGAAAAAAAGGTATTAAATCTAATGGAGATTTCAGTTAAGGTGTTAACAGTTATTATTATCAAAAAAGGACAGAGAAGGTGTTCTACAGATAGGTATGAAGTGGTCATTAATCTTGTTTAGGGTGCTTTGAACATATAGGAGATCAAATGTGGGTCCCAAGAATAATTTATGAGGTGATGATATCCTTGACAAATGTAGATTCTCAACTGCAATAACCAGAAAGTCTGAAGGCATGATAGGCACTACACCCAGCAATTGAGGGAGTCCATTCATTGCTTTGTAACCATGTTTCTTTAACTACACATATATACATGCATTCAAATTACAGGAGGGCCTAAAGTTTGGGCATTTTATGTTAAAAGTCCTGGCACTGAGCAAAGCCACTTTAATGGTTCTGAATTAGAATTTACTAAGCTGGGATGTCCAGCTGAGGGACTCTGCTTAAAAAAGATGCTATATTGACAGCAAAGACTTTAGCCAGAATGTTAAAGCCTTGGCAAGAGAGGTGCAGACCATTCCTGGCAAAGCAGGAAAGCTTGCCAACCATTGTGTCTCAGGTTGATATGTACTGTAACCCCCTAGAATTACACCATCTACATAGCCAATTATAAAATACAATTATTGCAAGAATTATCTAGTCTAATGGCAAAATACCACTCAAGACCTGTGTCATTCCTGCCTTAGGCACATGTATAGCAAGATCAGTCATATCCTTCTGAACGCCCCTCTGATTAGAGCACCTAAGGTCATTTGCTCCCATGTGGACCACTATCAGTTCATAATTATATTTGTCAGAATGAAGGAATCTAGCAGCCTTTGATATTTCCTGGATCCTTGCTCTCAAAACACAGTTATTACCCTGTCTGCTTACCTAACAGTAGAGTGACCCATTACTGAAATGCTATTCTCAAAGGTAATTTAAGACACATTACTAAACGTAGAAGACCTTTCACTGTAAATTTCAATTTAATAGAACAGAATCATTGTTAATTATGATGGCTAGACAAAGAGATATCTACCTTTTCATTATTTAAAAAAATAGCTAGATTACATTCCCCACTTATACAATATATATTTTATTACAATTTTATTTTTATTTTGCTTTAGTTTACAGGGTGTTTTCTGACTGGGTTCAGTCAAAAATTAATTTTTAGTGGAGGACTGGGAAGAAAAGCTCCAATATATTACAAACATTTTAAATTGACATTCAGAAATATACATTAACAATTAAAAATACAATTACTAATTAACTAAATTCATAAGAAATAAAAGGAAACTATTATAGTATAAAAAATGCCTATGCATTTCATGAACACTGAGCAATTGAAAGGATGTAATAGTGGGATTATCAAATAGATCATAGATTGTGTAATTAGTGATTAAAAATTCAAAGAAATGGAATTATGTAAGGCAGAAAATGTTAATACTGTAGTTAAGAGGTAGGGAATGTAATAATTAGAAATTCAACAAACTGAAAGTGACAGATGGAACTTGGTAGGGAGAAAAAGTTAATTTTGTAGGTAAGAGGTGGGATATCAGCTAGGTTCAGAGACAATTAAGAATGGCTGTCATAAGGTTTATATTAGAAGTACAGAGATGGGGTGGCAAGCAGTGTCACAAAACTGTGTATATTTGGCTGGGAGATGTTAGTAAAATATTTAGCTATTGGTGAAGACTGATTCTGAGTAAAGTGAAATATTTTGAAGATATGGCAAGCTATAGATCACAGTGTCATTTATTCCGGAGAGATTATTGATTTGATAGGTAAAATTTTAGTTGCTTTTCTATTCTGAAAAGATTTCAGTGATAGTAGGATGTGGTTGCATAGTTTGGCTAGACTATTTGAATACAGAGAGTCACTTGCAGTATTAGATGATTTGGTTGTAGTGATTAGTAATTTTGATCAAGAGCATACAATTGTATTGGGGGAGTAGTGTTGTATTAAGTTGTTAAGGGATTGTAGAGGTCATTAATGAATATGTTGAAAAGTATGTAGCCTAGTTTAGATCCCTGTGGGACACCAATAGCTACTGACAAGAAAGTTGAGAAATCATTTTTCCAATTTACTGCTTGCTCTCTGTTTGAAAAGTAGCTATGGAAGCAATGCAGTGAAGAGCTGAAGAGCCCTAATGATGAGAGTTTATGCAAGAGCTCCTCCTGGAAGACAGTATGAAAAGCTTTTGATAAATCTAGGAAAATGGTGGAGACTAGGCTTCTGGCATTTCTATGTGTGTTGACAGTATTAACAAAATTCATTGAAGCAGTAGTTGTGCTGTGATGAGGTGGAAGCCTTGTGGGGGTTGAAGAAACATGTTGGTTATGTATATGATAGGAGAGAAGTTGTGTATCAATACATTTTTCTAATATTTTTGATAGGAAGATAAAATGGCACTTGACCTATAGTTTGACATATCTGTATTGATTCTGCCCTTGTTCAGTTGAATAATGAAGGATTTTTTTCCATAGCGAGGGGACTTTATTTACAGATATAGATTTATTTAGCAGAGCTGAGATTGTATATGCAATAGCCTCAGATTTTTTAAGATATTCACAGGTATATTGTCAGGAACAATTGTCGTAGACTTTAATTTTTTGAGGTAATTTTTATGGCATCTGCAGAAACTGGTTGAAAGGAGAAATATTGAAGGATGTTATTTGTTTGAGTAGGGACATGAAGAACTTGCTTAGCCTCCTGGCTGGTTAATGACAGTACTTTCTGTATAACGTTATTATTGAATTGATTATCTATGGTATTATTTTTTTTTTTCAATGTGTTTGTTGTTGGCTGTGTAGCTTGTTCTGGATTTAACAGTTTATTGACTGAGGCTCAGAACAGTTCTGGATTATTAGTATCTGTGTTTTGATGGAGTGAGGAATAGGATTTCTTATCTTTGGTGAGAAGTTGCTTTGTTAGTTTTCTTAGTTTTCCATATGCTAATAAGTAGGAGCTGTTTTACTTTTTGTCCAGACCTTCCAGGCTTTGTATAATTGTTTCATGAGTTGTTTAGTAGCTAAGGATAGTCATGGGGCAGGGTTGGCTTTGACTCCTTTTGTTCTGAGGGAGGCAAGTGTGTTCAGAACACCTAAGAAGATCTTACTGCTCAGAGTCCGTATCTTCTATGGGAAAAGTCTTTAGTGACTCCCAATTAAGGAGATGTAGTGTGCTAATAAAAGTGTCTTCATTAACAGTTGTAAGTTTTCATACCAGACAGTAATGATGTGTTTTGGGGCTGTTGCCTTGGTGCCTTATGGTCACTTAGGCTGTTTGACAGAGTTCCATGGGATGAGATTTTTATTTGGAGAGGATGTTAGGATCCAATCAAGGAATGGTTTCCTGACTGTGGCTTTGTTATAGCTAGCTGGTTTGGTTATAAATTGAGTGAACTTGTACAGATGTATATTATTTTTTAACACCTTTATTGAATTATCACTGAAGACATAGGCAAGCATAGATTCATATAAAAGAGAACAGACCATATTAACATATTCACAATTACAAACATTAAACATCACATACATACTTTTATACAATTATCATCAATCCAGCATTACACAAATTGCTCAATTCCTGCTCAATTCCTGCCTTTCCCTAAACCTAACTCCTCCTCCAAAACATTTTCCTGTGTGTATTCTTCCCACAATTTCCATTTTTTCTCTGTAAGTTTGCTCCTACTGTTTTCTAAAGATCCCACTTCCAGCTCTTTTATCAATATTCACTACTTCAAGTACAGTTGGTTTAGACTTTGATTTCCATTTTCTAGTCATTGCTTTTTTCTGCCAGCCACCATATTTAAACTTAACATTGCCTTACTATGTCTAGGCAATTCAGATTCTGTATCCCAGATAAAAAAATAATTTCCTTTGTTACACCCATTTGCTCATCCAGTATTTCTGACAGAGTATCTATAGGGATTTTTTTTAAGTCTGCCAACTCATTATACTCCCATAACATCTGTTCCCAAATACCTCTTTCTTCCCCATTACACCTCCAACATTTGACATCTACCTGAGAAAAAAATCTTTGGAGGCTGGTTGGGGTATAAAAGTACCTATGGAAACACTTCTAAGCAAAAATCATAAATCTTCCTGACTTTGTTGTATATTTGGGAGAAATGCACATGAGCTCCCATTGTTTCCTTGTGAATTGCTTATTAAATATCTCTTCACAATCTTTTGTAACCTCCTCTGATTGATTCATATAGTTATCATGCAATGTTTGATATGCTCTACTAATTATCCATTTTTAAGCAGCTTCTGTTATAGATTTAACTAAAAATTCTTCCAGAGCATTTAGAATTCTACTATCCATTTCTCTTTGCCTATACGCTGATATCAATCCCTGAAAGGGAAGGTGGTTTCTAGCCTGCAGTCCAAATGTCTTCTTGGCCTCTTCGCATTCTAATAGCTTTCCTTCTTTAGTTATTTGCTCCCAATACCTTAATTCCTTTGCCAGTTTCCTCCAGCAAATTCCAGCCCCTCTTGCCTATTCTTTGTACACTAATTGAAGTCATTTCTACTGGCAGAATCTCCTTTATCAATTATCACATTGGCTTAGTTCTTAGAATACTTTCTGGTACTTTCTGAATATAATTATTTTTTTATGGCTGTTGTTATTCTGCATCCAAAATCCCTTCTCTCCTTATTTAGTGAATTCACCCCATTTCATCATCATCACTTTCCACTTTGAATTATAGCTTTCTGCTTGTGTTATGCATATGAGCATTAACTCTGTAGCTCTAAAATACCCCCTCAAATCAGGTAATCTTAAACCACCTTGTTCTATTGGAAGGATCAGCTTATCCCACATAACCCTTGTCCTCTTTTACTCTGAGATAAAATTCTTCTTTATTAATAACTGTCCACAATGTCTCCTCTGGTTGAAGAAAGTAAGTAAAGGGACTAAAAACACTTTCACTGCTCATATCTTGCTATCCACATTCATAAACAAGAGCTTTTATTCTTTTTCAGTTTATCTTTTGTTTAGTCTATTCCCACATATCCTTAGCTGCCATAACAGAATCTTTTTTAACCCACGATCCTTGATAATTAATTTCATTGTGTCCCCATAAATATGGGTATTGCTGAACCAATTTATGTGTGGGTACATAGTTTATAGCTATATTCTTTATTTTGTCTACATTAATTTTATATCCCAAAAAAGCTTGAAACTGTCTCAGAATGTTACACAATGCTAAGATGTCATTTTCTAGTTTTATCAGGAACAAACTAATATCATCTGCAAATAAAGCCAACTTTTCTCAATTACTATACCAGTCATATCCTTGAATTTCAACACCTTTGGCATTCTTTTAGCTTTCATAGACATAAACACTTTATAATCATGATTTAAAATAGAAATGGGCCTGTATGAAACCAGGTCCTATGGGTATTTACTGTATTTAGGTATCACAGCCACCACAGCTTTCTTCCAGAATGTTGGTGCTCCCCTCCTTTTAAAATACTGCTAAACAAAACCTCCCAGATCTTTACCAATTCTTCCCTCCTTCAAGATCTTTATTACTTTTTTTCCTCCTCTTCCGAACATCCATAGGAATGCCAGCTGTTCCAGGAGACTTTCCTGCAAATTGTTTATACATCAGTATTTTTATCTCATCTCCTCCTGTCTTGATTGTTAATTGTTGAGCCTCATCTACCTCTAACCTTGGCATACTTAAGTCTTCCATGAATATTTCCATTTGTACTTTTTCTTCAATTTCACAGTCATATGCTTTATAAAAATTTTCATAAAACTTATGAAATATCTCTAATACCTCTATAGGAACCATGGTTCTTTTTGTTGTTATATGCTCCCTAAGTTTGAGAACAACCCTTTCTTTCTGTTGCCTAGATCATTGTGCTAAGAGATTTTGTACTCTGGAGTTATTATCAGAAATCAGTTGCTTAACAGTAGTCTTTTTAAACTCATGCATGTTATCCAGATGCTCCCTTATTTTCTTTTTAGGACTCTGACGTTGTGCCCCTTCTTATTCTATGAGAGTCTCCTTATTCTGCAATACTTTAACCTTTCTCAGCCCCTCTAAATAATCCTTGTTACTTCTTAACCATATCTCTTTTCCTTTTATTTCTACCCTATTTTTAAACTCCACTTTCATTTTATCCTATTCTTTAGCTATAACTTATGAATACATCTCTATATTTCCTAATAGTTCTGTAGCCTCTTAATCCTGCTGTGTTCCCCCTCAAAAAAAAAAAAAAAAAAAAAAAAATATCTATCTATATATATATATATATATATATATATATTCAGCTGCTCTTACTGTAACTGTCTTAGTTGCTGCTCTGTGTGCTATCTGTTTAGTTGTTCTTACTCTGCACTTATTACTGCTTGCTAGTAGCCTTCTAATTTAATGCCTTCTGCACTTGTTTTTTAGTCATTTGTTAATTTAATTACATTTAATTAAACTGTATTTGCCATAATATTGATACACGTGTGCTAGCCTGCACTGCATTTGAATTGTATTTACTGCTGTTTTAGCTGCTTTTCTGTAAAAAAAAAAAATTCCTAGCTTGTTTCCTGCCTTTCCTGTAACTTGTCTAGTCCAGATACAGACTTGCTGTATCCAGGACTGTTTGTAAGCACCTGAGCCCCCCAAGCCTTTCTGTGTTGGAGGGAAGCCTTCTAGCTTATAAGCGGGAGTGGTAAGCACTAGGTAGCCTATCTACCACAGGAGGAGAGGTTTCTGGCCCAGAAATTATAGTTTATTGGCCGTTTGGGAAGCTCTTCCATCTCTTTCAACCTTCTGATTCAAAAGCATGTGTTTGTGCTTGTTTCTTGCCTTTCCTGTTACTAGTCTAGTCCAGGTACAGATTTGCTGTATCCAGGACTCTTGGTAAGCTTCTGAGCCCCCCCCCCCCAAGCCTTTCTGTGTTGGAGGGAAGCCTTCTAGCTTATCAGTGGGAGTGGTAAGTATCAGGTAGCCTATTTATCACGGCAAGAGTGGGTTTTGGCCCATAAATTGTAGTTCCATCTCTTTCAACTTGCTGGCTTAAAAGCCTGCATTTGTGCTTGTTCCCTTCCTTTCCTGTAACTAGTCTAGTGCAGGTACAGATTTGCTGTATCCAGGACTCTTTGTAAGCTTCTGAGCCCCCCAAGCCTTTCTGTGTTGGAAGGAAGCCTTCTAGCTTATCAGTGGGAGTGGTAAGCATTAGGTAGCCTATTTACCACAAGAGGAGTGGTTCCTGTCCCAGAAATTGTAGCTACTGGCCGTTTGGGCAGTTTTTTCCCATCTCTTTCAACTTTCTGGTTTAAAAGCCGCACTTGCGCTGTTTCCCACCTTTCCTGTTACTAGCCTAGTTCAGATACAGAGTTGCTGTATCCAGGACTGTTGGTAAGCTTCTGAGCCCCACAAGCCTTTCTGTGTTGGAGGGAAACCTTCTAGCTTATCAGTGGGAGTGGTAAGCACTAGGTAGCCTATCTACCACAAGACGAGTGGTTCTGGCCCAGAAATTGTAGTTTATTGGCCGTTTGGGCAGTTTTTTCCATCTCTCTCAACTTTCTGGTTTTAAAACCCGTGTTTGTGCTTGATCCCCACCTTTCCCATAACTAGTCTAGTCCAGGAACAGATTTGCTGTATCCAAGACTGTTTGTAAGCTTCTGAGCCCCCCAAGCCTTTGTGTTGGAGTGCAGCCTTCTGGCTTATCAGTGGGAGTGGTAAGTACTAGGTAGCCTGTCTACCACAAGAGGAGTGGTTCTTGACTCAAGAATTGTAGTTTATTGATCATTCGGGAAGTTGTCCATCTCTTTCAACTTGCTGGTTTAAAAGACCATATCTGCACTTGTTTCCCATCTTTCCTGTAACTAACCTACTGGAAAGCACTAGAAAGCCTTAAACTGATACAAGCCTTCTAGCTTAAAAGAGAGACTTTGGAGTGATTATCAGTTTTCTGTATTTTCTTGCTGTACTTAACTGTTTTCCGCCTAAACGCTGATTTTTCCAGCACTTATTGTGATTTAAAAGCTTGTTTTTTTCACATATTGTACTTATTTGACTGCCTGCATTTTTAAACAGTTGTTTTTTTGTTTAAATAAATTGTTTAACTGTTGTAGGCTACACACTAAAGTGTGATAGCCTTTTCTGATCGCTTGTAGTCATTTAAAGCTGTTTTAAGTGTACTTATTACTGTTTTTGCCTTATGTTTTAAAAAAAAAAATTCTTGTTTCCCACCTTTCTAAGCTAGTATAGTCCAGTTTTCAGGCTAGTGCTGAATTCAGGGCTGTGTTACAAGTTTCTAAGTTGCCCGTACCTTACTTGGATAGAGGGAAGTTTCTCTGTTCACTTGTGAGAGAGGGGAACTTTGAGCAGCCATCTGTCCCTGGAGGAGTGGTTCCAGCCCAAAAGTTAGTAGTTTAAAAAACGTGTTTGCACGGTTTTGTGCACCGGGCAGCACTTGTTAGCTAGGGTTAAATTATTCCCGGCTCCACTAAGTCTCCTCTTCAGTTTTTCACTTGAAACTCGTCTAACTGTCAACCTAAGCACTCAAAAAGCATCCTACAGTCCAGCACTTGCTCAGACCTAATAGCAAGCACAAATATACCCCGACACTTGACTGCCCAGCAGGGCAAGGCTCTTTATCCACCCCTCACCAACCAAGTGACTAAGCAGCTCACCCTACTATTCATGCATGACCAAAGGGCAACTTCAGGTGTACTCTCCAGTCCAGCTGGTGAATCTAGGTATCCTGAGGCAATGTTACAACTGCCTCATGTACACAGACAGCCCTCTCCTCCTACCACAAAACACTAACATATGCGAGAGATGCAATTATACAGCCAAACTGGAAGCTAAGGTCTCTCCACCCAAGACTGGAACAGGCAGTCATGAGGAGACAGTTAACGCTTGCACCACACCTCCAGCCTCACATAGACTTACTAAACCAGCACTGGCAAAAAATACACATAAATACACAAAATCATACTCAGAGGCTCTAAATAAAAACCTGCAAAAGCATCAGAGAGCTCCAAAGCAGACACCCACAAAACCTGCACCTCCCGTCACAAACCAGACAACACATAAAACACAAAATCAATGTGCCACACAATCACAGCCCTTAAGGTGAAATAACAACCCGTCACTGGTTAGATCAGACCATAAACTAATCACTCTGGATGTCCACACCCCACCACTACCCCCAACCAAGGAAACCACAGTGAAAAACTTTTGTAAAGCAAACTTCACCTTACTTAAGGCAGAGGTGGTAAGTTTCACAGCCCCCAGACTAAAGGATAACACTGCCCAAGATGCCGAATCCTTTACAACTGCACTCTATGAGCACCTACAAGGATGCATGGATCATGCCATCCCTAGCAAGACAAAGACTCACTCCCCTAAGAGAAGGAAACCAGTCTGGTGGACCCCTGCCATAAACAGGTTATACAACAGAAGGAGGAAACTAGTTCAGAAAAAAAGCAAATCCCAAGAAGGAAAGACATCCCTGATCAGTATCAGTAAGAAACTAAGGTCCCTCATAAAATCATCCAAGGCTAACTTCAAAAGAAAAATAGCCAAGGATTCAAAAGATAACCACAAAGCCTTCTTTAGCTATGTCAAGCTATATCAAGAATCTAAGTAGCAACTTGCAGATATGCTCTGAGCTAGTGCAAAATAGCACAAATTATACTGAACCTACTGATATTGCCAACCTCCTGGCAGATAGATTCAGTGCAAACTTCACCTCCCTCTCACCTTCAAAAGGGCCCACAACAATACAGGAAAAGTGTAGTGTTCAGGAAATCACAGAAGCACAGATGAAAACAGCCCTTTCAAAAGCCAAAAATACAGCATCAATGGGGTCAGATGGTGTCCCAGGCTGTGTCTTGCATGAACTACAGAATGAACTAACCGCCCACCTAAACACGCTGTTCAACCTCAGCCTGTCCACAGGCTACGTGCCCATAGAATTGTACACAGCAACTGTTATTCTGCTCCACAAAGGAGTGGCCACAACTGACCCTGGTAACTATCGCCCCATAAGCCTGACTAGCCTGGTCTGCAAGGCTATGGAGCGCATCATCATGGAACTCATTAACAAAGACATTGGGAACCTCCAAACACTTGACCCGACCCAGTTCGGCTTTGTTAAGTGCAGATCATGCCTACTAAACCTGGTTGACTTCTTTGAGACAGTCACCAAGGCCAAAGACGAGGGAAAGGTGGCTCACACAGCCTACCTTGATCTTGCCAAGGCGTTCAATACCATTCCTCACTCAGGTATTATAGAAAAACTCACCAGCCTGAACATAAACCCCTACGTCACAAGATGGGTTGCCAACTGGCTTACAGACAGAACTCACATGGTAAGAATAGTGGGCTCCAGGTCCGACTCTAAACAAGTGGTGTCCCACAAGGCTCGGTTTTGGGACCCCTACTGTTCATCATATACTTCTCAGAAGTGCAGGCAAACACAGGAGGACTATGGCTAACCAGGTTCGCTGATGACTGCAAACTGGGAGCCATAACTGACTCTCCGGCTGACATGGACATCCTTCAAAAAGGCCTTACTGAGACAGACACCTGGTGTCAAAGTCATGGCCTCAATCTAAATGCCAAAAAATGCATAGTCATCCCGTTTGGGAAAAACAAAACACCCATGAATTACCACATAGGCAGCAGCTCCCTTAATACAGAAGAGGTAATAAGAGATCTGGGGACCCAGGTAGATAGTAATCTTTTCTTTGAAAATCATATTGCCAAAGTAGTTCGGAAATCCTTCTATGTGGCCCATCTAATTACTAAGGGGTTTGCATCTAGAAATAAATAGGTTATAGTGCCCCTCTGCTCGTCACTCATCAGACCCAATATAGAATACAATGCTCCATTTGGGATGTACCTCACAAGACACTTCCAACAGCTGGAAAGACCACAAAAGTACCTCATCAAGAGGATTACTGGCCTCAAACATATGTCCTATGCAACCCGACTGAAAAAACTCCGGCTGTACTCAGTGGCATATCGCTTGCTCAGAGGTGATCTCTGCCTGACTTACAAAGCCATGTCCAACTCAGAATTGATGGACATGCTCCACCTAAAGAAATCCAAGTCACGGCGAGCCACGCGGTCTAGTGAGCTAAACCTTGCCACAACAATATATAGAACATGCTGGAGGGATATATTCCTGTTACAGAGACTCCCCATGCTTTGGAACAAAATTCTTAACTACATTAGGCAGAGCCCCTCACTAACACTCTTCAAGAGAAGCCTTGACAAGTGGATGGGTAACAGAAAATACACCCCTGGGATCACTTCATTGGCTCTGCTTGACAGAGGCTCAGTTAATTAATCAATGGGGCGGCGAAAGCCGGCACACTCTGGCTAGGGTTAAAAATGCCCTCAGGCAGATACCCTAGTACCTACCTATGAACCTATAATAATTTCTACTACATATTCATTAAATCCATCTTTTTAACAGGAAGATGGGGAAGCACCAGTGTCTCAGTTTTACTTCATTACCCTGCATTTTTGTCTTAGTTTTTATTGGTGCATAATCTGAAGTAGTTATTGGATGTGTGTTTATGCTTTCAATTAAATGCACATGTTCCTGTGAAATATAATTTCAATCTTGTCTAGCCCAGTTATTGTACCTTGGGGAATAATATGTAAATTCTCTCTGAGTTCCTACTACCAAATTCACATCTTCTATACTAAGTATTTTCATAAATTTCTTCAAAGTATCCTCTTTTCTTATATTTTCTATTCTAGGTCCTCCAGATACAGCCTCACTGCTACAAATCAATTTCCAGTCCTCACCTATAAGTAATATTCCCTGCTGAAAGCTGATTATTTCTCAAAAATGTTTCTTAAGCTGAAAAATAGCAGTTTTAGGTGGAATATAAATACATGTCAGCATAATCTTCTTCCCTTACCAGTAGCCCCTTAATACCACATATCTACCATTGCTATATTTCCCCCTCTTCTATCACTATTGGAGCTTTAGCAATTAGTATAAGTACTCCTCTTTTTCTTTATCCCTGCTATTCTGTTGAATATCCATCCTGAAATTCTTTCTTCATCAAATTCACATGCTCACTTCTTTCCAAATATGTCTCCTTTAGTACTACTATTTGCACTCTGCATTTCTTAATACAATTCATTACTCTTGCCTTTTTGTCTATACCTGTGAGGCCATTCATGTTCCAAAATATTACATTTAGTGTAGCTTTTATGATAAGAAATTATTATCGCCACCTATTACATATTATTTACAACTTTTGTGGTACATGCACCAACTAATGTTTGGCAGGTTGATCCCTTATACAGTTGTTTCTTGTCATCACCATTTGAACCTATGTCTCATTTTAGAAAATGTTTTGTTTTAAAGAAAACTCTGAAAAAATACACACACCCAGAATACCCCGATAACCTACTACTTAAAACAAACACACAAAACTATGTACATCTTCAAATAATGAAGTTTAACCTTCCTGATAGGAATGTGTGTGTCTTTCGGCTTTTCCCAGTTAGGGGTCGCCACAGCGGAACTCCAATCTGCTAATGATTGGTAGTTGATTTTTACGTGCCGAGCTACCAGCCCTGATGCACAACCTTCAACGAAGGTACGCCCATTCATGCATGTCTCCACATAGAAGGCGCTCTAGCTGAGAATCGAACCGGACAGCAACCTTCCTGATAGGAATAATTGTCCTAAATCAACAGCTGCATACACAGGTATAACTTAACCTAACATTAAGGTTATCCAAGTTAAGATACATGTTACAGGCTACTTACACTAACTCCTGTCTGTTCTTGTCTTATCCTCATATCTCTCCCAGACGTGAAAAACAGCTTATATAATTTCAGAAAACATTAATCTTTAGGCTTAAAAGTGTTCTGGCTTTTATTGCTTCCCCTATGGTCAATGTATCTCAATGGAAATACAAGTATCAAATGTAAAACTCTGCAAACCTCTCAACTTACACTGACCATGTATTTACTAAAGGACAGCTTTTTATTGTTCTCCTCTTTACTTGCTTCCACAAAAATGTGCTATTAGACTA
>NC_056745.1:913598010-913600510 GCF_019279795.1 Protopterus annectens | reverse complement strand
AACCGATTAGTCATGGCATGAAATTATGGGAAAGAGTAGTAGAAGCTAGGTTAAGAAGGGAGGTGATGATTAGTGACCAGCAGTATGGTTTCATGCCAGGAAAGAGCACTACAGATGCAATGTTTGCTCTGAGAGTGTTGATGGAGAAGTACAGAGAAGGTCAGAAGGAGTTGCATTGTGTGTTTATGGACGTAGAGAAAGCATATGACAGGGTGCCTAGAGAGGAGTTATGGTATTGTATGAGGAAGTCGGGAGTGACAGAGAAGTATGTTAGAGTGGTACAGGATATGTACAAGGGTAGTGTGACAGCGGTGAGATCTGCAGTGGGAGTGACAGATGCATTTAAGGTGGAGGTGAGATTACATCAAGGATCAGCTCTGTGCCCTTTCTTATTTGCACTGGTGATGGACAGGTTGACAGTCGAGATCAGACAGGAGTCCCCATAGACTATGATGTTTGCAGATGACATTGTGATATGTAGTGAGAATAGGAAATAGGTTGAGGAGACCTTGGAGAGGTGGAGATATGCTCTAGAGAGGAGAGGAATAAAGGTCAGCCGGACTAAGATAGAATATATGTGTGTGAATGAAAGGGAGGATAGAGGAATGGTGAGGATGCAGGGAGTAGAGTTGGTGAAGGTGGATGAGTTTGAATACTTGGGATCAACAGTTCAGAGTAATGGCAAGTGTGGAAGACAGGTGAAGAAGAGAGTACAGGCAGGATGGAGTGGAGAAAAGTGTCAGGAGTGATATGTGACAGAGTACCAGTAAGAGTGAAAGGGAAGGTCTGCAAAAGGGTAGTGAGACCAGCTATGTTATATGGTTAGGAGACAGTGGCATTGACAAAAAAGCAGGAGTCAGAACTGGATGTGGCAGAGTTAAAGATGTTAAGATTTGCACTGGGTGTGATGAGGGTAGACAGGATTAGGAATAAGTATATTAGAGAGTCAGCCCAGGTTGGACAGTTTGGAGACAAAGCCAGAGAGGCGAGATTGCATTGGTTTGGACATGTGCTGAGGAGGGATGCTGGGTATATTGGGAAAAGGATGCTAAGGATGAAGCTGCCAGGTAAGAGGAAAAGAGGAAGGCTTAAGATAAGGTTTATGGATGTGGTTAGAGGGGACATGCCGGTGGTTGGTGTGACAGAGCAAGATGCAATGGGCAGTAAGAAATGGAAACAGGTGATCCGCTGTGGTGACCCCTAACCGGGAAAAGCCAAAAGAAGAAGAAGAAGATATTTAAACCTTTCATTGTGGCTGATCTGTCTAAAGATATTTAAGTTTTGAGAGTACATGCCTATTTATTTGGTGACACTGTGAGGGCCACTCCTAATAGCCTTGCTCTTTGTCAAACTACCATTTGCATTAATATTAATATCACACAGTAAGATTGGATACCCTTTGTTAAAGGCCTTAAAGTAGCTGATAAGGAGCTGGCTGGTGGTATTGATAACTACCTTATAGTCTGGGCAAAAGGGAATATAGCTAGTAAACTTGTGCCAGCCTTTCCCAGGTGGGTGTATGTGTGTGTGTGTGTGTGTGTGTGTGTGTGTGTGTGTGTGTGTGTGTGTGTGTGGTTGTGTGTGTGTGTAAACTAAACCTCAAAGAGTGTGTGTGTCAGCTACTTGGGTAGGGACACAAAGTACTGGTTGTACAGAGATGGTGCTGGAGGTCTTGGCTTGGTCACTCAGCTGAGATCTCAACTCTATAGCTGTGCCAGTGGAGAGTCTTACTGGGGATCTGGAGAAAGAGGGAGAAACCAGCCCTGGACTGACTGTGGTCTCTGTGTGCTGTTAAGGGAAAATACACTTGATGCAGAGAACTGCATCTGGAAATAATGTGTGTACTTGTCATCCTCCCAGTGTACGTCCCCCACTGTTCTCAGTGGTGAGGATTGAGGCTCCTTGATTACTGGTCCAGTGGTAGGTCGTCACACTCACCATACCACAATATTTTACTGACAAAACCATTGCATTTCAATCAGCTGCTTTTTAATAAGTCGTACCAGCTCTATTATATGTTGACAAGTGGCTCATCAACAAAAGGTTCTCATTATGGCATAGTGGCTAGTTTCATTCATACACGGTATGTGTGCTGTTTTTTACATAATACTCCACAGATGAACTGTGAGTGGCCAAGGTGGTGCAGTGGTTAGCATTGCCACCTCAAAGCAAAAGGTTCTCTGGCTTGATTCTCAGCTGGGGTGCCTTCGGTGTGTAGTTTGCATGTCCTCCCTGAGGTCACATGGATTTCCTCCCTCATCCCAAAGACATGCTGCAGGTGAATTGGACACTCTAAATTGGCCCTAGGTGTGAGTGTGTGCACCTTCTATTGAATGTTGGGCACCGGGCTGGCGACTCAACACCGTAAAACTCCACTGCCAATTGATCTGTAGACTGTTGTTCTTCTGTGGCAACCCCTAACGGGAAAAGCAGAAAAGGAGAAGATGACTCCACAGGTGAACTATAGAAATCAAAACTTTAAAAGTTTTGATTTAGGTAA